>NW_024705782.1:0-23936 GCF_018977255.1 Callorhinchus milii | reverse complement strand
GCGCAAGATGAAATTACCCCACTCACACCGCTGTTGATGGAAGGGCTGCCACCGCTTGAGGAGCCCTCAGAGTGACCCACTTAAGATGGTATTTGGCCTACTCTTCCACGCTGCCTAGATGTTTTGGAAGAGGTCGGGAGTGTTCGCACTTTACCCCACCGCCACCACGTGGCCTTCCCGATCGACTAACTGCGGTGTTAATGCATTTGCACTCCTGGGTGGACGGAGGCAGGGGGTTTAATAAACTCGCCCTCTGCGTGTCCACAGTGTGCTGACCCTTACACCACAGCGTTTGACCTCAATCTTTTTTAAGTGACTGCTACCAAGAGCGTCAAGAATATAATTTAAAACGTTTGGACATGTTTACCATTTTCCTTGTATTATGCTGCTGTTGGCAGCTTTCGTCACCTTGAACACTATCTGAAGTCAGCAACAGTTTGTAAAAGTATGTGTGCATTACTTATTAATTCGATATTTATCACGTTATTGTCTTCACATTTCCTGCGCGGTGGTCAACTGCACGGGGCTATTACTGGAAAGAGGAGCGACGGAGGGCCGCACCCGTTAATACGCAGTGCACACTCTCGTCACTCCAGGAGCCGCATGAGTGAAGGCGCGCTCGCTGCTATGTGACCTGATCATCTCCCTTGTGCGTGTTGGGTTTAATGCGGAAACGGGGGGGGGGGGGGAGAGAGATTTGCCGAAATGATGACAGTACCTCGCTGGTTAATCCGCAGTGGAACGGACTTTACTTATTCATAACGCCAATAATAATATCGTCAACGACCGCTCAGAATGACACGCTCCGAATGTGTTCCACCGCCTTCTGGTATTTACGCGCTAAAATGAAACCTTTCCCATGGACGACCGCAGTCTCTGGATTCAAGTGACTTAGCAGCCTGTTGCGTGCGTGCTGTCTGCGTTCATCAACTTACATCCTCGCCTATATCCGGCGAATCAGCTGATGGCCAGAGGCTTTTTAAGTTCACTCCAAGTTTAGCAACGAAATTCGCCACGTCAATAAACGGCAGCAGGGGGAGTAGTTTCCATGATATCCATGAGGATGAAGGCCCATAAAGGAGTAAGTTCAGGTCCAATAGTGCGGTGCTGGTGTGCACGTGTAGTTTAACTATTGTCAAAGGGTACATTGCTCGTGTTAAAGAAATCTAAAATATTAGCATTGAGGACGTATTTTTGTTTTCAATATGTAGCAAGGTTGGCCAAGTAAACAGTTCCAATATTATGAGCTTGAGCATTGTCCTGTGTATGCATGTTAAAAGCTACAGTGAAAAATCACAGGATCTGATATTGATCAGTCTTCTTGAGCGTTTTCTTTTAAATGCATCAGCTAAATCATATGTGAATAAAATTGCAGCATTTACCAATGAAACTGCCATCTAACAGTGCTGTCAAATCGTGAGGGATTTTAAAAGTGCGGACAATTCTCGTTGCTCCGCCTAATGGATTCAATTCAAGCCTCATCACGGATATCTCAGTGAAACTAAATATAATTTAAGATAAATATTTCTCACTGACAAACAGGCAAGACGTCGTTCCTGTTGAGACAAAAACTGAAAAACGACACACCCTTGCGAATATTTCCACGCTCCATATTTACGCTCAAAATGAGCAAACGAGCTGCTGCTCCTTTGCTGCAATGGACTTGTTTGGTTACGTTCCCACGACGTGGGAGTGACAAGGCTGGCTGTGTTACTTGGGAACGCAAGGCCCGCCTGCCACCCCCCGAGGGGCATGCAACCACCCACTGAAGCCACCGTACCCCGGGGAAGTGCACGGCGAGTGCTTGTGAGCCATCGCTTGGCAACCAGAGAGCGCTAATTCAGAGTTGGACCTATGCACGACGGGCACATCGCCACGTTAAAGAGGTCGGCGCATTCACACAAACATTGTGCTGCAAATCACAGTGGCCTTTATGCAGCGGTCTATGTCCGTGTGTATTGAATTGCATTACACTGTGGGGAGCGGTAGTGTAGCGGTTAGCGCACTGCGCTACAAACCCGCGATACGAGTTCAATTCCCGTTAATTGCCAACACCAGTGACGATTATCTGAACCAGTCCTGGGCTTCTCCTCGGTCGACTCAGCCTCAAATGAGTAGCTAGTGTGGTGTTTAAGCATTGCCACACGGGAGACAAAGGTGGTCGCGCATTGTGCCTTCATAGGTGCTCGCTAACTGCACTTGCCCCAACAGTATGTAAAGGCTATATGGGGGACATTTGTCTTGTTTTGTATTTCATTAATATATTTTAAATACAATGAAACTAATTGAAAAGTAAGTTTAAATTATACCATTATGATAAATACGAACTTTTTTTTTAATAAGAATTATACAGGAGGATGTCTAACCTTTGAAAAGCCACACAAAACCACTGTAATGAACAGATTGTAAAACGACCGGTTAGTGGTAGATAGAAGGAGGTGGTTGAATTGTTGCCAAAATCTGAAAATTACTGACATTTCCTGTTGATATCAGGCTTTTTTGAGTATGCATAAATTTGCCTCGATAAACAAACAATTAATGCATCCAGAAGCAGTTATTAACCAGCCCCCACCCCCAAAAAGTCTTCCCATCAGCAAATTCTTCAGGCAAGGGGTACTCTTATCACCACAGGAGACCCACCATGATACACAATCCCTGCCTAAATATTGAGTTTCTTTTCTTATTGTTGTTGCTGTTGTTGTAATTTGAACCTTAAATTGCTCTGGCATCATAGCCAGATTGTGATAAAAAAATATTCCACTGGAAGGAATGTGGAAATCGTTGCAGTGTCTGCCGTAGGTGTTGTCGAAGGAAACGGCGCTGTTGGTGATGTTATTGATGTTGTGGACAATGGAGATGTCGCTCCTGATGTTGCCACCGTTAGTATACTGGAAGTTGTTGCAGTCGCTGATGTAAATGGTGTTGTTGAAATGCAGAAGATGCTGCTGCTGTTGAGACAGTTTCAGTGCTTGAAGTTGTCGATTCTGAGGTAATGGTGGATGGAGAATTAGTTGTAGTGTCTGACATAGGTGTTGTGGAAGAAAACGTTGTAGTCGGAGATGTGAAGGTTTGTTGACAATGGAGACGTTGCTGCTGTTGTTGAGACAGATTCAGTGCTTGAAGTTGTCGATTCTGAGGTAATGGTGGATGGAGAAATAGTTGTAGTGTCTGACATAGGTGTTGTGGAAGAAATCGTTGTACTCGGAGATGTGAATAGTGTTGTTGACAATGGAGACGTTGTTGCTGCTGTTGAGACAGATTCAGTGCTCGAAGTTGTCGATTCTGAGATAATGGTGGATGGAGATATAGTTGTAGTGTCGAAATAGGTGTTGTCAAAGAAATCGGTGATGTTGGTGATGTGAATGATGTTGTTGACAATGGAGAAGTTGCACCTGATGTTGACATCGTTTCTATATTGGAAGTTCTTGCAGTCGCTGATGTGAAAGGTGTTGTTGACAATGGAGATGTTGCGGCTGTTGAAATCGTTTCAGTACTTGAAGTTGTTGCTTCTGAGGTAATGGTGGATGTGGAAATCGTGCAGTGTCTGCCGTAGGTGTTGTCGAAGAAAACGGCGCTGTTGGTGATGTTATTGATGTTGTCGACAATGGAGATGTCGCTCCTGATGTTGCCACCGTTAGAATACTGGAAGTTGTTGCAGTCGCTGATGTAAATGGTGTTGTTGACAATGCAGAAGTTGCTGCTGCTGTTGAGACAGTTTCAGTGCTTGAAGTTGTCGATTCTGAGGTAATGGTGGATGGATAAATAGTTGTAGTGTCTGACATAGGTGTTGTGGAAGAAAACGTTGTAGTCGGAGATGTGAATAGTGTTGTTGACAATGGAGACGTTGTTGCTGCTGTTGAGACAGATTCAGTGCTCGAAGTTGTCGATTCTGAGGTAATGGTGGATGGAGAATAGTTGTAGTGTCTGAAATAGGTGTTGTCAAAGAAATCGGTGATGTTGGTGATGTGAATGATGTTGTTGACAATGGAGAAGTTGCACTCTGATGTTGACATCGTTTCTATATTGGAAGTTCTTGCAGTCGCTGATGTGAAAGGTGTTGTTGACAATGGAGATGTTGCGGCTGTTGAAATCGTTTCAGTACTTGAAGTTGTTGCTTCTGAGGTAATGGTGGATGTGGAAATCGTTGCAGTGTCTGCCGTAGGTGTTGTCGAAGAAAACGGCGCTGTTGGTATGTTATTGATGTTGTCGACAATGGAGATGTCGCTCCTGATGTTGCCACCGTTAGAATACTGGAAGTTGTTGCAGTCGCTGATGTAAATGGTGTTGTTGACAATGCAGAAGTTGCTGCTGCTGTTGAGACAGTTTCAGTGCTTGAAGTTGTCGATTCTGAGGTAATGGTGGATGGATAAATAGTTGTAGTGTCTGACATAGGTGTTGTGGAAGAAAACGTTTTAGTCGAAGATGTGAAAGGTAGCGCAAGCATGAAATTACCCCACTCACACCGCTGTTGATGGAAGGGGCTGCCGCCGCTTGAGGGAGCCCTCAGAGTGACCCACTTAAGATGGTATTTGGGCCTACTCTTCCACGCTGCCTAGATGTTTTGGAAGAGGTCGGGAGTGTTCGCACTTTACCCCACCGCCACCACGTGGCCTTCCCGATCGGACTAACTGCGGTGTTAATGCATTTGCACTCCTGGGTGGACGCAGGCAGGGGGGATTTAATAAACTCGCCCTCTGCGTGTCCACAGTGTGCTGACCCTTACACCACAGCGTTGACCTCAATCTCTTTTTAAGTGACTGCTACCAAGAGCGTCAAGAATATTAATTAAAACGTTTGCACATGTTTACATTTTCCTTGGATTATGCTGCTGTTGGCAGCTTTCGTCACCTGAACACTATCTGAAGTCGGCACAGTTTGTAAAAGTATGTGTGCATTACTTATTAATTAGATATTTATCACGTTATTGTATATTGATTTTATTCACACTGTTTTTTTATGTACCTTGTAAAATTTCGATTTAAAGCTTTCGTGACTGCAGGGATTCATCTTCTTGGTTCTTTCGGTAAAGTTACGTAGAAGGGAAATAATAAAAATAAACATCATAAAATACAATTCTCACGACGTTTCGGCCACAAATTCAGACGCTGTCTTTCCGACAGACCTGTTCTTCACCTGAGGACGGCTGCTTGCGTTGTGGCCGAAACGTCGTGAGAATTGTATTTTATTATGTTTATTTTTATTATTTTATTATTTCCCTTCTACGTGACTTTGCCGAAAGAACCAAGAAGATGAATACCTTGTAAAGTATTTTATTTTGCCTGCAGTTTACCTTAGATGTCCCTGCAAAAGAAACACTATCTCAGTGGGTTCTTTCCTGGTTATAAATATACGAGCTGTCTATATTTTTTATCAAGACTGCATGTTCCCTTCTATATAACAGTGTTGATTAAACATTTCAGCCGGCGTTTTGCATTGCACCAAATGAGCGACAGGACCCCAGGGTGTGATTCCCTGGGTTATTTGTGAGACCACACCTTTCCTTTCAGAATTAACCCAACGTCGTCCTTCTTCTAAAGGCCTCGTGCATAAGGGCAGATCCATGGCAGGTCCAAGCTCCCTCGTATGTTATGTATGTTGAACGTCTTTCACACCGTACGTAGTCAACCGCGCCAGTCAGAGGTCCTTCACACTCAATCCCGCTTCTCTTTCGCCTCGCAGCAACACGCTGCCGTACTGTGTTGTTCACATGGGGTTACAGACACGCTGCGACTGAGATACCATTGTGGAGTGTGTCGGTGACGACTCTATGAAAACCAGTTGTCCTTGAGCCATCACTGGGGAATGACGGTTGAGGTGCTTTCTCTTTGCCTTCCTCAACAGTGTTTTAGGTTGTCACCATCATCATCCTTGACTATTTAAAAAAAAAAGAGTTAATAGCAATAAAAAGTGATGCCCTCTTTATTGGTGAATTGTGGCAAGGTTGCTCACTGTGCAATGCCTGTAACGCGCTACATCGTTTGGATATTCGTCTATCTAGACACCATGAGTTTTCAATCTAGATTTAAAAGTGCATAGCTCCAGTAGGTTCCTAATATCGGAAGGAAGAGCATTCCAGACGGCCACAGAAGCACATCTGGAAGCACGTGATGCAGTGACAGTCTTTGTTCGATGGTGAGCCAAAAGCTGCTGCGCGCGTGACTGGAGTTCGCGTGATTGTTTATGCTCCTTGATGATATCAGAAAGTTAATGTGGTTCATTTGTGGCACGCACATTGTGTGTAATGAGGGCGACCTTATAATGCATTCATTCGGCAACCGGAATCCAAGGCAGCTCGGCGAGCACTGGACGGACATGTATTTTGAACTTCGTTTGTATCGCACATAGCCAACCGTACTAATGGGGGATGTGGGACATGGTCAGATCTTACAGTAAAAGCATTGGTAGGTTGACAGCGTAGGATGGTGCATCACTGTTGCCTCTCTCTCTTCTCCTCTCTCTCGTTCGGCTCAGGGCTGCGCGGCGGTTCGTTCGAGGAGCGCATCATCGCCGTGTGCGAGCACATGTTGGCGAGCGCGTGCTGGGGCAAGGCGGAGCGGCTCGTGCACGCCAAGAGCTTCCGGGCATGACCCTGCTGCACCTGGCTGCCGCGCAAGGTTACACGCGCCTCATCCAGACGCTCATCAAGTGGATGTACGTCGTACGACGCGGGCGAGGGGGCCCCCCTCTGTTGTCACACGTCGTTGGCTCCGATGGGACGACGTGGGATACCTGCCACGGGCGTAACGGTTGGCACGCCGGGATTTGCGATCCAAGTTGGTCGCCGGTTCGATCTGCCAGCACGGCAATATAAATGGGTGCACGGCAGGTAGTTGATAGTAGGTTTGCGTGTGGTGGGGTAAAGTCTGGGTATGCCCACCGCTTCCAAGTCGTCTGGCTGGTGTTTGGAGAACCGACTGAATACCCTCCAGAGGGGCTTTCTAGGACTTCCTCTCTTGGAGGCCCTTCTGCCAGCAGTGGTGGGAATAAGCAATCGCAGGGGTGAACTGTTAACTTTTACCCAAACTTTTTCTTGTTTTTCTTTTCAATGATAAGCCTTGGAGGTTGTCCCAGTGACCACTGATTGCATTGAGAATTCCTGAAACACTTGTAGGTCCCTTAAGCCTACATACAACCTTCGTGGCTTTACAGAAACTGTATGATGTATTTATCTCATGGGACCTCCTTTGCCAGTACCAAACTATGGTAATAGGTTTTCCCCTTTTTTCTGGAAACAAAACAGGTGTTAAGATGTTAAAACACCAAACTGAAACCTTTAACAAGGAATCATGTCTGCATTAACCACAATGCTTGTGGTCAGAATGCAAACAAAAAACATACTCTGATAATATATGCATTGTCCTTGAAACTGATTGGTCCACACCAGAGACAGCTTTCTTTTGAGCCTCATCTCAAACGGTGTTAGACCAGAGGATGCCAAAAGGCGTTCAGAGGACGCCTCTTTGTTTTATGTTTGCATTCTGACCACAAGCATTGTGGTTAATGCAGACATGATTCCTCGTAAAAGGTTTCAGTTTGGTGTTTTAACATCTTAACACCTGTTTTGTTGCCAGAAAAAAGGGGACAAACTTATTATCAATGTATTTATTGTCTTGCCTCACGGCAGATGGGGAGCGTACGTTAACAGGAAGTTCCTGTTTTTTTATGCTAATGTTGGTCATGTGACCAGGAAGTGACGATGTCAGATTCCCACTGTACCACGCGGGCGTCAGCCATTACACATATAAGTCAAGATGGCGGCACGCATCGCATCTCAGTGAGACCACAGCCGCACTTATCCATTGTGGGAGCTTAAGAAGCATTATCTGTAAGTTGTTTATATTCCTCTAATATTGGAAATGCTGTTGTAATGTTGGAATGACCGTTATAGCAATGTAAATGCCTTTATGGTGCCGTTAAGTGTTGTAGTAAATACGAGGCCTAGTTAGTAACGATGCCGCACTTATCCATTGTGGGAGCTTAAGAAGCATTATCTGTAAGTTGTTTATATTCCTCTAATATTGGAAATGCTGTTGTAATGTTGGAATGACCGTTATAGCAATGTAAATGCCTTTATGGTGCCGTTAAGTTGTTGTAGTAAATACGAGGCCTAGTTAGTAACGAAGCCTGTGACTTTCCTTATTGTGGATGTTACTTGTGATTTAGTAGGTCGAGTCAGACTTGTGCCTATGTTGCGATCCTGAGAGTGATAACGAAGTATCTCATCCACAGTTTAGTGTTAAGTGTAATGCTGTACATTTGGGGTGCAGTGGGATGAATACACTTGTGTGCAACGCATCAGCTTGTGCCTTTGTCTAGTTGTTCAGGGGTAATGTGGGGGCCTGGTCCTTCCAGGATCTATTGTTATCTGAGACAATGTTCTGATGCTGTGGTGTTCATTGTGTGGGTGTTTCCGAATTATAACAGATGCTGTATCTGTGTTTTCTCACCAGTTTTACCTGTTACAATCAATAAATGACGATCGGAGTTGGACGGTCATCCTGGCTTCGAGGGTTTATTGAACACATGGTTGTCTACTCGACTAGCGGTGCAACGCAGCGCACAGCGAGGCCGAGATAGTAAAAAGATATTCTTCTTGAAGCTCCCAGCCAGCAGCTCCTGCAGCCAGCTCTCAAGCAGTCAGCCTGCAGCAAGCAGCCAGCTCTCAAGCAGTCAGCCTGCAGCAAGCAACGCTCTCAAGCAGTCAGCCTGCAGCAAGCAAAGCGCTCTCAAGCAGTCAGCCTGCAGCAAGCAACCAGCTCTCAAGCAGTCAGCCTGCAGCAAGCAAGAGCTCTCAAGCAGTCAGCCTGCAGCAAGCAACCAGCTCTCAAGCAGTCAGCCTGCAGCAAGCAAGGAGCTCTGCAACGAGTCTACATTAAAATCGTGCTGCAAGCATCGCAGCATGGAAAGCCACAGTTCAGCAGGGAGAGATGCTGAAGAAGGTGAACAAGCAATCCAGGATCTCCCATCCTGCCTCAAGAGGACCAAGGGAGTTCAAGGCCCCAGAGGGAGGTCAGGTTGACGCAACGGGCCTTGGAAAGCTATGAGGCTGAGAAACAGGACCTGGATGCCAGGATACAACGGGCATGGAACCGGGTTGAAGCAGATTTATCTGAAGCTTCAAATGCCTCAGACACAGTGGCCTCAATTCAGCGGGCCATCCAGCGAGTGAAGGTGAGCAGCTCAAGCTACAAGCTCCTGGCAAATAAATACATCTCGCTCCTGATGAAGGTGAAAACAGATGAGGGCATTGAGGGAGTGCGCAGACAAGAGCACTTCCTCGAACTGCTCGATGATAATGTGCAGGCAGTGATACAAGATGCAATGGACCGTGTGGAGGGCTTAAGAGAGACACGATCTCAGCACTCTGTCTCATCCAGGTCCACCACAAAATCTAAAGCCTCAGCACACTCAAAGACATCATCTACTAGTATGGCAGCAGCTCAGGCACGCGCAGCAGCAGAAGCAGCAAACGCCCGTATTGCCTACATGGCTGAAGAGGAAGCCATGCTAATTGAAAAGGCCCACATACAAGAAGAAGAAAGTATATTAGCAACTGCTGCCGCACGGAAGAACATTGAGCTGGATGCTAAGTTAAGCACCCTACAACTCAAAAGGGAAGCAGCTGCTGCAATGGCCCAGGCAGAGGTGCTCGAGGCAGCAGCCAACCTGGATAAGGAAGAGAATTGGAGTGAGTTTGGCACTCAGATACCTGTCAAGGACCGTGATCAACTCACCAGAAAAAATATTTTGGACTGGTCTGAACAATGCATCAATGCTCCTCCACCAAACGATACTGAACAAAGGGTGGACGTTCAGGCATCGCCATCTCCACACCGAATGAACATGAATGCTGTCTACAGGAATGGTGGAAATGCATATCCTGCCCTGGCAGTTAGTCGCCAACTCAGCGTCGCGCACGTGGGGTCAGACGTGGATGCACCAAGTCAGACCCACATTCCAGACAGTCACATAAGGGGATCCAACCAACGTGATCGAAACCCTTTGGGCCCACAGTCCAACGCCATCGCAAATGACGGCATGCAAGGCAATGCAGCAATAATGCCCCTCACAAGCGCCAGTATGGACACACCCTGGATCAGCAGGACTAGGGACTTTGCTAGGTACCTGGCTCACCGCGAACTAATCAACACAGGACTCGTTAAGTTTGATGACCACTCTGAGAACTATCGAGCCTGGAGATCTACCTTCAGGAATGCAATCCGAAATGCAGACATCTCTGCAAGTGAAGAACTCGACCTGTTGGTGAAATGGTTAGGAAATGAATCTGCAGAGTACGCAAAGAGGATCCGGTCAGCAAACATTGACGACCCCACCTCAAGCCTGCATGCGGTGTGGGAGAGGCTCGAGGAGTGCTATGGTAGCCCAGAAACCATTGAGAAGGCTCTCTTCAAGAAGTTGCAGAACTTTCCAAAAATCTCTGGTCGAGACAATAAAAGGTTACGGGAGCTTGGAGATCTTTTGATGGAGCTTGAATCAGCCCAGGCTGACCCTACTTACCAGGTCTCATTTTCTTGAATACCTACCATGGCGTGAACCCCATCGTAGAGAAATTGCCATTTGACGTGCAGGAAAAATGGAGAACAGCGGGTTCAAGATACAAGTCAGAGCATCAGGTTGCATTCCCCCCATTCTCTTTTTTCTCAAAGTTTATCCGCAACCTGGCTAAGACTAGAAATGACCCGAGTTTCATGTTTGGCACCACGGGGATTTCCAGTCCAGATCTCCCAAAAATGGAAAGAACAACGGCGAAACGAGGAACAGCGAGAGTGCCAATTTCCGTACACAAGACTGAGGTCTCTCCTACGACATTCGCAAACTCCGTCCAGGCAACCACCACAAAGAAAAAGATAGAGGATCCAGAGAAGCAATGCCCATTGCATGATAAACCTCACTCCCTCCAGAAATGCCGTGAGTTCAGGAGGAAGCCATTGGAAGAGCGGAAGAACATGCTGAAAGAATTTGGAGTGTGCTTCAAATGCTGTGCTTCTACAAACCACCTTGCAAGGAATTGCAAGGCAGATATCAAGTGCGAGGAATGTGGCAGCGACAAACACGCAACTGCTCTGCACACATTTTACTCGAAACCCAGTAGCACTAAGGCTTCCGATCCCGAAGCAGAGCACGGCGGGGAGCAAGGCGAGACCGCCGCACTCACTTCGTCAATCACAACCAAATGCACAGAAGTCTGTGGAGAAGGCTTCAAAGGAAGATCTTGCTCAAAGATATGCCTCGTCCGAGTCTATCCCAAAGGACATCCTGAAAGGGCAGTAAGGATGTACGCCATAATGGACGACCAGAGCAACAGGTCTTTGGCAAGGTCAGAGTTCTTTGATCAGCTAAGTGTAGGTGGGAATTCCTTTCCATACACGCTCAGAACATGCTCAGGACTGATGGAGACAGCGGGAAGAAGAGCGAGCGGCCTCATGGTGGAAACCATAGATAGCACCATGAAGCTAGCCCTTCCTACGGTGACAGAGTGCAACGAGATACCGGACGACAGGAGTGAGATTCCCACGCCCGAAGTTGCACGTCACCACCCACACCTGAAACCCATAGCAGAGTTCATCCCGCCATTGGATCACGCGGCACAGATTTTACTTCTGCTCGGCAGGGACATGCTGAGAGTCCACAAGGTTCGCGACCAACGCAATGGACCTCACGACGCTCCCTACGCCCAGAGACTCGACCTAGGATGGGTCATCGTAGGTGACGTTTGTCTCGATGGAACCCACAAACCAGACCACATTAGCACATTCAGAACGAGTGTGCTCATGAATGGACGCACGTCGCTCTTCAAACCGTGCCCCAACCACTTCACGCTGAAAGAGAAACTCGGCGAGAGAAGTCAAGGCTGTACCATGCAGGCCGACGAAGGAACCTCTATGCTGAAAGATGATGTTGGACATACGGTGTTCGTGACAACGAAGGACGATGACAAACCTGCTCCATCGCTAGAGGATAAAGAATTCTTGAAAATAATGGACAGAGAGTTCTTCCAAGATGAGTCAAACAGTTGGGTTGCCCCTCTGCCATTTCGTAATCCCAGATGCCGGCTACCCAACAATAGAGAGCAAGCCCTCTCACGGCTCAACTCATTGCGCCGCACCTTGGACAAGAAACCAGAGATGAAGAAACATTTTGTGTCCTTCATGAAAAACATATTTGACAGTGGTCACGCTGAAGCAGCCCCTCCTCTAGAAGAAGGACAGGAATGCTGGTACTTACCAATCTTTGGCGTGTATCACCCAAAGAAGCCGGATCAGATCAGAGTGGTGTTCGATTCCAGTGCTCAATTTAATGGCATTTCCTTGAACAACGTAATGCTCACTGGACCTGACTTGAACAACAGTCTCCTAGGGTTACTCATCCGTTTCAGAAAGGAGTCAATCGCCGTAACCGCCGACATTCAACAAATGTTCCACTGTTTCATTGTCCGAGAAGATGACAGAAATTACCTCAGGTTTCTGTGGTACCGCAATAACAACGTCGATGATCGAATTGTTGAATACAGAATGAAGGTGCATGTCTTCGGCAACAGCCCATCCCAGCGGTAGCCACCTATGGACTGAGGAGGACCGCGCAGGCAGGAGAAGGGGAATATGGGAAAGACGCCAAGCGATTTGTAGAGCGAGATTTCTACGTTGACGATGCACTTAAATCAATGCCCACGGCCTCAGAAGCCATCGATCTGCTCCAAAGGACGCAAGGAATGTTAGCAACTGCTAACCTGAGACTTCACAAAATAGCGTCCAGCAGCGCAGAGGTGATAAAAGCGTTTCCTTCGACGATCGTTCAAAAGACTTGAAAGACTTGGACCTTAACGTCGACACACCACCAATCCAACGCAGCCTTGGACTGAGTTGGGACCTGAAAGCGGATACGTTCACGTTCCGAGTATCAATTGGAGAGAAACCTTACACGCGACGAGGCATCTTGTCAATGGTAAACAGCCTGTACGATCCATTGGATTTGTAGCGCCGGTTACCATTCAAGGCCGTTGGATACTCAGAGACCTTTGTGCTGATACACAAGACTGGGATAGCCCGTTGCCAGAGGAACGGCGACAAGAATGGGAAACTTGGAGAAATTCCTTACAGGCACTTGAGCAGCTGCAGATTCTCGTTCCTACACGCCCACATCCCTTTCCGTAACCCAACGGAAGGAGTTACATGTGTTTGCAGATGCTTCTATGATGGCCGTAGCAGCCGTAGCTTACCTAAAAACCACAAGCGCAGAAGGGATCCAGCATGTTGGGTTCATATTGGGCAAAGCCAAACTGGCCCCACAACCGGAACATACCATCCCAAGGCTCGAGCTGTGCGGAGCCGTTCTTGCTACAGAGGTGGCGGAACTGATCTTAGACGAATTTGACGTCAAACTGGACGCGGTCAAGTTCTACACGGACAGTAAGGTCGTACTAGGCTACATAAACAACCAAACCAGAAGGTTCTACACCTACATCAGCAACCGGGTGGAGCGCATCAGGAGATCGACGCAGCCGGAGCAATGGAATTACGTTCCAACTGACCAGAATCCAGCAGATCTCGCAACTAGGTCCGTCCCTGCATCTCTGCTGAATCAAACCATCTGGCTGACGGGTCCAGCGTTCCTGTTACGACGTGACGGTGGCCCATGTACTACCAAGGAGACCTTTGGACTCATAGAGCCCGAGTCCGACAAGGAGATTCGTCCTCAAGTGACAACTTTCGTAACAAATGTGCGACCAAGAAGTCCACTGAGTCCACACCATTTTGAACATTTCTCGAAATGGACGACGCTCGTGCGAGCGATAGCACATTTAACGCATATCGCAGACTGCTTCCATCGCCCGATGAGAGGCACCACTGGTAGCTGCAATGGATGGCATTACTGCACAGTGCCACGCACTGAAGACGAGCTTTCCAGAGCAAGGAAATCAATCTTCCGCTGTGTGCAACAGGCAGCTTATGCAAGTGAGATCAAGGCCATCAACAAGGGAGAAGACCTTCCTAGGGTCAGCACCCTCAGGAAGCTAAACCCCGGGATGGACAAAGACGACTTGCTCAGGATCGGTGGTCGGCTAGGGAATGCAAAATTAGATGAGAATGAACGAAACCCCCTCATAATCCCAAGCCAGAGCCACATCGCAATCTTACTCGTGCGCCACTACCACGAGAAGGTCAAGCACCAAGGTCGGCACTTCACAGAAGGAGCAATCCGATCTGCAGGGCTGTGGATCGTTGGAGCAAAGAGGTGCATCGCCAGCACAATCCACAAGTGTATCCGGTGTCGCAAGCTACGTGGAAAACAGGAAGAACAGAAAATGGCAGACCTCCCAGCCGATCGACTCAGTGTGGAACCTCCCTTCACCTCTGTAGGGATCGACGTGTTCGGACCGTGGACAGTCATCTCCCGCCGCACCAGAGGAGGGCTCGCGAACAGCAAACGTTGGGCAGTGCTGTTCACCTGTATGAGTACACGAGCAGTGCACATCGAAGTCATCGAGTCCATGGACTCTTCGAGCTTTATAAATGCACTCCGGAGGTTCTTCGCCATCAGAGGGCCAGCCAAGCAACTCCGTTCTGATTGTGGAACCAATTTCATAGGAGCATGTAAAGAGCTTAAGATCAATACGGAGAATGTCGAAGATTATTCTGTCAGGAAATACCTTAGTGATCAAGGCTGCACATGGATCTTCAATCCTCCCCACTCTTCGCACATGGGTGGAGCCTGGGAACGCATGATCGGGATTGCTCGACGCATTCTCGACTCCATGCTATGTGATGTCGGGTCCACACGGCTCTCTCACGAGGTCTTGACCACTCTCATGGCCGAGGTCTCAGCCATAATTAACTCAAGACCCCTGATCCCGTCTCAACCGACCCGGAGTCACCATTCATCTTGACTCCTGCTACACTTCTTACCCAGAAGACAGATGTGCTCACAGCACCTACCGAGGAGGCCAGCACTGCAGACCTCTACAGACGTCAATGGAGACAAGTGCAGAGCTTCGCGAACACGTTCTGGCGTCGCTGGAAAAACGAGTACCTTACGACACTCCAAGTGCGCAACAAGTGGCAGTCTAATAGACCAGACATCCAAGAAGGCGACCTCGTCCTACTGAAGGACAACCAAGCCAAACGGAATGAGTGGCCAATGGGCCGCATCCTCAAGTCGATTCCAAGTGCCGATGGAAAAGTTCGAAAGGTCGAGGTTATGATTGCGAAGCAAGGTGTCGCAAGAACTTTCATCAGGCCCATAGTCGAGATAGTACTACTTCTCTCTCGCAAAGATATGGACAAATAAGTCGACCCGTTGAAGTTGTTATACACTTGTTTATGAGATAGGAAATAAATGGTGGTATCTCCTAGATACCAGACGGGGAGTGTCTTGCCTCACGGCAGATGGGGAGCGTACGTTAACAGGAAGTTCCTGTTTTTTGATGCTAATGTTGGTCACGTGACCAGGAAGTGACGATGTTAGATTTCCACTGTACCACGCGGGCTTCAGCCATTACTCAGATAAGTCAAGATGGCGGCACGCATCGCATCTCAGTGAGACCACAGCCGCACTTATCCATTGTGGGAGCTTAAGAAGCATTATCTGTAAGTTGTTTATATTCCTCTAATATTGGAAATGCTGTTGTAATGTTGGAATGACCGTTATAGCAATGTAAATGCCTTTATGGTGCCGTTAAGTTGTTGTAGTAAATACGAGGCCTAGTTAGTAACGAAGCCTGTGACTTTCCTTATTGTGGATGTTACTTGTGATTTAGTAGGTCGAGTGAGACTTGTGCCTATGTTGCGATCCTGAGAGTGATGACGAAGTATCTCATCCACAGTTTAGTGTTAAGTGTAATGCTGTACATTTGGGGTGCAGTGGGATGAATACACTGTGCCTGTATGCAACGCATCAGCTTGTGCCTTTGTCTAGTTGTTCAGAGGTAATGTGGGGGCCTGGTCCTTCCAGGATCTATTGTTATCTGAGACAATGTTCTGATGCTGTGGTGTTCATTGTGTGGGTGTTTCCGAATTATAACAGATGCTGTATCTGTGTTTTCTCACCAGTTTTACCTGTTACAATCAATAAATGACGATCGGAGTTGGACGGTCATCCTGGCTTCGAGGGTTTATTGAACACATGGTTGTCTACTCGACTAGTGGTGCAACGCAGCGCACAGTGAGGCCGAGATAGGAAGTTTAATTACATGGGACAATGACTACACAAAAGACATAAGAGTGAAGATCGCAAAGGCAAAAGGAGTAATTGCAGGATTCAATAACATCTGGAGAAGCAAAAAAATCAGCTACAAGAACAAACTGAACATCTTAAGAACATGCCTGTTCAGTACAGCATTGTATTACCTGCGAGACTTGGACATTGAAAAAGACTAACAAAGATCAGTTATTGGCATTAAATATGTATTGCTATAGAAGCATACCGCACCTAAACTGGACCCAAAGTGTGCCCAACATAGGAGTAAGCGAAAGGTTACACATTGAAAAAGATGTAATCCAGGCAGTCATGAGAAGGAAATTGGCACTATTTGGACACACATGGAGGATGGACAACAACAGGACAATTAAAAGTGTCTTGTTCGGAAAAATGGAAGGAACCGGAAAGAGAGGAAGACCTAACAGAGAATGGCTGAACAACGACATTAAAGATTGGTGCTAGAAAGCTGTGCACTACTTGAGCATATTGGCACAAGAGAGGGAAGTGGAAAAAAATTACGAAATGTGCAGTGGATATATCCAGGCTATCTGCCCATGGATCGTGATGATGACGATAGGGAAATATGGTTTGATTTACAATGATCTGATATACGACGGGTTTTCCAGGAACACATTTTGTTGTAAAAGTGGGCACCACCTGTATATTACCTCACTGCAGGTTTTTCCTAATCAAATGTTGTCACACTAGATGTGCATGTGCTTGTACCATTGATTCAGGAACGTCTGAAAAACTAAACTGGAAAGCAGCTATTATTACTTAAACGTGCTAGATGAGCAAAAACACCCGCAACCGACGCTAACATTGTGACGCTGCGATCAATATGCTGCAAACTCCATGGATTTGGAAAACAAGGTTGTATCGGCTAATTAACAGTGCAACAACAGCCACGTCACCAACACCTGGGAAATGCCTTTCTGTCTGTGTTGCTGTGTGTGTATCCTTGTTGTCACGTCCCCATGTCCGTGTCTGTGTCTCACAACCCAGGTGGGAAAGACACGGTGGTGGGAATCAGCGTGTGGGCTCACTTCACGGGTTCCCCGTGTCTTTCTACGTCACTCGCATCAGGGGCATTCGTGCCGCGGTCATTCGCCTGCTGAAGCGAGCCCCCGGGACGCTGGTCGTCTTCAAGTCGGCCAACACCAGCTACCACTCGGTCTTCCAGTCAGATTGGCTCTCTCTTCAACTGGACCTCGTCATGCGCCGTCTCATGGCGGGGTTGCCCGTGGTTATCTTGGACGCCTGGGAAATGACGGCAGCCCACCGTCTCCCGGACAACATGCACCCCGAGCCTGTCATCATCCACAACGAGATCAAGCTCCTCCTGGCCTACGTCTGTCCTGAGTAGGGTTGCCGCTTCCTGAGAAAGAAGAAAACCGGCACACATCATTGGAAGAAGATCGACTCGCAATACCAGAAGCAGGGGAAACTAAGTCTCAGTGCATTTGTCTTGAGTGATATATTAGCAGGGTCTGAATGAAAGTACAGGCGCGTCTTGCTTAATGAGACGTGCCTCTACTTTTTTACATGAAAAATACAAATTACCGTATTATTTAAAATAAAGGAATAAAATATGAAATGTTATACTTACAACGGGTCCCTGATATACGTTGTTACATTTTTGAGGAACTCAACGTAAAATTCCCCTGCACATACGTCGTTACGTATTTTTTTACTCGAGTTCAGCTTAGTATAGAAAACGTACAACTCGTATTTCACGCATTTGTAGTGACATCAATGGAGTTACTATGGCATTTAGTGCCCACTACTGTCACAAGAGTTGAGCTGTGTGTCTTGGGCCTCTCTCGGGCACCAGAGTGGGTATCCCATGGAAGTGGGCCCTAGGGGGCAAAGTCCTGGTGATAGTGAGAGAGGGGTCGAGTGAGGACATGACAGTCTGGGTGACCCCGAGAGGGCACGTAACCGGACGAGGTGGCAAGGGGGGACCAAACGGAGAGGAAAGGGACATGTGATGTAGGGGGCAAGTCTTCAGGAAGGATCTGGAAGGGGGCGTGGCCAAGGGCGGAGCCCCGAGTCCCGATCCGGGCTGTTCTCTGGAATCAACCCTCGGCGCTACGTCTCTCCGAACTTCGGTCTCCGCTCGGCATCGTGGGTCAGTCAGGATGTTACTGACTGACCCGGTTATGTAGTTACCTGTTGGGGTCTAGATAACCTGTGTACGTTTCTTTAGTTGGCCCTGTTGGGGCTGTGTAATAAACGTGTTGCCTCCAAGTCAAGTGTGTGCCTCCGTGAAGAACACTATACATGCGCAACCATCGTCGCATGTATCCCCAGCATCCTTCCTGCTCCTTCTCAGTCCCAATGTGTTCTCTCACGTTGTGCATAGCGAGAGCTCAATGTAATTGGCATAATCATCTCCAAACACCTTGTCCAATTAAGCACATACAAATTTTAGATTAAGGTAAAATCTACAAAAAATGCTGTTTAAGAATCTGTGCTTTTTTAAACTAAAATCTTTTCTTTTTGAGTCATTGCTTAAAAATGTCACAAATTTGTTTTCTATGAAAAAAAACAGTTTTAACGTGTGGAGTGTCGTCTGTGCGTGTGGGTAGCGTGCATTGCACACACAGTCAGCCGGAGACGAGGTGGTCGCAGGAGGCACCACTCTGCCCTCTTTATTTGTTGCTGTTGTTGCCGAGCTCACACCACAACTCAGGCCACCTCCCTCTCTCACACACGATCCCACTGGTGCGCACCCCGTCCCAGACACGACCCTGTCCGCGTTGCACCGACGGCATCGACTGGGACCGCCAACTATTGTCCGGCCGCGCCATAATCAGGCGAAGGCGGCAGCGACGAGGGCGAAGAGATGAGTCTACTCCCAGAACTGGCAGCCCAGGCCTCTCGCTCTCCGCCGCTTATTCTCCCCTCGGTGCAGCTTGGCTCTGCCTTAGCCACGCCTCCCTTCTTGAAACGGACCTGTACAGGTCCGTGGCCTGTTAGGAACCGGGCTGCACAGCAGGAGGTGAGCGGTGAGTCTGCGTGTGGCCAAGCCCGTTATTTTATTTACCACTTCCGTCCTGCACTGCGCACTTGTCCCAGTAACAGTTTTGGTGAGCCCACAAGCTCTAACCCCGAACCAAAATGAGTAAAAAACAAACGTCGCTGGAAAGCTTCTTTGAAAAGGGGGAAAGACCCAATGATGAACCCGCCCCCCCTCCCCCCCCCCCGGTCCGTAAAAAAATTGTCTTTCATGCAACCGGTCCCTGGTGCCAAAAAGGTTGGGGACCGCTGCTCTAGAGGGTTCCAGGGGCTTCCACACGAGGTCTATCATGACCGTTGCCCCAGTCCTCTGCCCTGCCGGCACACCCGCATATATGCTCAACGGCGTGTGCACTAAGTGCCCACCTGCAGTTGATGCTGCTGTCCAACAGTCAGCGCTATGTCACTACACGTGTACAGGGCTTCTTACAAATGCTCATAAATATTTTTTATTAAGTGTTTGATACATATACATGCTGTTTAAAGATCCTTGAACGCATAATTGGTTATAAATGTGTACATTGTGTTGTACAGTATAGTACTGTGCATGTGCAGTACATATATCGGTTCCGAGGTATGAAACACGTTTCCCTAAGTTACAATCTCTATCCCCACCGTATTCTATTGTTTCTTATGGGGAAAATGGCCCCGATTTTCGTCACATAGGCAATGTTTCCTCTCATTACGGTCCGTACTCCCGCCCCCATTTCCAATTATTCTTATGGGGGAAAATGCCCCATCATACATGATTTGGTTATAGGTAGAAACTTTCCGGTTTGTCACCTCGACATATATCGGGACCCCATGTACCACACATGAAGAAGGTCCCCCGTATAGCTTATCATTTGAATCTAAAACAATCACCTCCTCTCTCACCACTCAAAGCCCTTATTCACTCTCTCCAAATCTCTCCAACATGCACCCCCTCCCAAGAGACAAAGATCCCTCATGTAGCCTGTTGGGTCAAGTGCTGTCAGCAGACACCTTTAATGGCCGGTATGGCACACGAGGGGTGGGTGGCCAGCACCACGCCATCCTTTGTCTCACTAGTGGTCATGTTTACACACTGCACAAGGCCGTAATTATAATATATATAGGGGGGGGACTGTTGTATATGTCGGGTTTTGAATTTTTTTAAAAATAAAAATTAAATGAAGATTTGAAAATATGTAAATGTCTTAAATGCATGCTAATGTATGTTGTTATACAAATAAATTATGCTAATTATGGAGATGACGTATTAATGTATGCGAATGTATGCGCTTATGCTAATGCAGTGTTCTTGGAGGGAGACGGAGCCTTCATAGAGGCAACACGCTTTATTTTATCAAACAGTTTACACTAATCCCTAACACAAAGGAGTAATGGCCCCTTCCACCCACAACCTGGGGAGGTACAGCCTCCGGGCTATTGTACTACAACTCTCCCTACTCCAGCCCTCGGGCTAACTAAACCTAGGGGAGGCTGACCCACCGCTGGCCCGGTGGGTCCCTGACCACTGGCCTGTCCGGACCTGGCCCTCACAAGGGCATCAGGCCGAGGAAACCTCAGGGTCCTAATCCCACGATCACTGGCACCGCACTGAGACCCGGCCCTTAGATGGACGTCGGCGGCTTGGGGTCCAGGGTCTTCTTCTTCTTCAGGCGGCTTCTGGCTTCGGCCTGAGACGGACTGACTCGCGCTCTCAGGGACCCACCTTATATACTTTCTCCCTGAGGGGCGGGGTTCTGGGGGATCGTAGCTTCTGCCAGCCCCCTCCCCACAGAGGGGTTCCAACCGCCGTTGGCCCGACCGGTCCGGACCGGTTTCTACCCCTCCCCCTGGTTGTGGCGCGTGTGTGTCAATCATGACCACCACACTAATGTGGCAGTTATGATATTTAGACTTAGCTTCGTTGTCCAGGGTCGTATTATCAATCGGGATAATGAAATTATTCTTGCTTAAACATTTACTGATTATATCTTAGTGTGTTATGTCAGGTCTCCAAATTCAAATCTCAACGCAGGATACAGTTCTTATAAATAAGATTGTTACGCATAAACTCAGGAAGGAAACACTCATACACTTGTGTTAAGAAATTTTAATTCTAAACAAAAACGTAACACTCTAATATGCTTATAAACGACGTATTCTTATCACTCGATGAGCCGCGATGGCTTCACGGTCAGCTGATGGTTCATGCACTTTTATAATTAGTATTCTTATGATTGGCTAGGGTTGGTTCCATTGTGTGGGTGTGTTGGATTGTCTCCTTGGTAAATTCTCATGTGAGTCCGGGGATGTATACGTGTGCGTGTGTGATTTTGATTCTCTGGGTCAATTCTTTGCGTCGCGCAGACGCCGGCGGTGAGTGTTGGCGTGTGAATGTGGGCGTATCATACGAACGGCTTTGGAGCTCCCTATCGCATGTGGCGTGTCTGTTGTTAGCTGCCAGCTCTCTCTCTCCGCTGCTAGATGAGCTGCGTTGGCACGATGCTTGTCCTGGAGATGCTCGGTCGCTCGTGCGCTGGCAAGCTGGCACCTGTGCTCGGTGGCACTGGCGGCGCGGCTGTGCGCCTTCTCTGGCGATAAATGATGCTCTCATTCGTTGATGGCAGGCACCAATGTCTGATGGAGCTGGTTCTCTGTGAGGCTGCCTTGGTCGATGTTTGGCGCTTTCTGCTATTTCACGAGAGTGATGGCTGGAACTCTCGGCAGCTTCACTCGCACTGCAGCGGCTCCGTGGAGCGATACCTCTTCGGTCAGCGCCGAGTTCGCTGGTAGCACATCGCTACTCAGCGAGCCTCACCATCCTGGCTGATAGCGGAGTCTTCGTCTTCTGCTGGATTCTTCTGCTGGCAAGCTTCTCTGTGTCGGTGGTGTGTGTGGTCGAGCACACGGCACTGTTGCTGGCACTCGCTCTCAAAATGTGTGAATTGTATTCGCACACCTCTTAAATAACTGTGGAAGCTTAGTACAATACCACTTGTCGCAATCTTTGACTTTGCGAGCGACTCAACACATCAGGGTAAATGAAGAATAAAACTTTCAGCGATACTCTTGTCGGCTCATGCCGACCCCAGCTCTTAACCACACATCGTCACTTCTCTCTGCGAGACATGACACCCATGGTTGGGGTCGGTGCCTGCTCCCTCGCGACGGCACCGCAAGACTGAGCAAGGACTGCCGATTTGTGAAAGTGTTCGTACTTAGAACTATATAATCCCTCCCCTCTTCTCTCCCTTCTCACAAAAGATCCGAATTTCCTTTGATGTCGGGGAAGGAAGTGTATGTGTGTCCGTGGTGTGTGTTTTTATTGAGCCATCTGTCAATTCCCAAGCCATCTTTTCATCCGTGTGTAATAAAAGACTTCGTCAGGCACTGCTGGTCTCCGTTGGTCTTTTATTTAGTTTCTTTCTCCGCACCCCGCTGGTCCTGACTGTGGACCAGCGTCTCCTCGCGCGCGCCCCGCATGCTCTTCGCGCGTGCCCCGCATGCGCTCCTTCTGCAGCTCCTCTCCTCGCGCACGCCCCGCACGCGCTCCCTCGTCAACTCCTCCGCTCTTCCTCACACCCCGCTAGTCCTGACAGCGGACCAGCGTCTCGCCACTTCCTCTGCCCCGCACGCGCTCTTCTCGCGACGTGGCCCCGCACGCGCTCTTCCATCAGTCTCTCCAGCTCCCTCTCCTCGCACGTGCCCCGCACGCGCTCTCCTCGCGACGTGCCCCGCACGCACTCTTCCATCAGTCTCTCCAGCTCCCCCGCTCCGCACACCGCTGGCCGACGGTGTGCCGAAACCCCATCAGCCACGTGGCTGATGGCGCGGCGGCCACCCAACGTGGTCCCGCTTCTTCACTCCAACAACTGACCCCGATCCCTTCCGGGCTCCCCCTTATATCCTGTTTCCCACGTGATCCTGACTCCTCCCCTTCCGGATTGTCAGATCCGGCCTTCCCATACTGGCTCCGCCCCCCAATACCCCGGCCCGTGTGATTGGGTCAGAGCCCAGCAGCAAACCCCATTTACGCTCGCATTACACGTGGAACACAGTTGCCCAAACTGCAACAAAACTCTCTGTGAGAGCCACTTCCCCCGCTCTGGGCGTTACATTCTTTGCTATCACGTGCTGCGGGAAGATAATGACGGTGGGAGGCTCTTTTCCTATGGGAGTACATTACATCTTGGTTAGGTATGACTGACTTATTTCGCTTTTAATTATTCTGGATGACCCTTGGTCTAATACTTCGTAATCATTATTCGGTTTGTTTTATTCAACATTTGTAATTTAGCATTGTTATTACCACGTATATTCATAGGGTTTTACTAACCTTCATTCCACTGCCTGTATCCTGGGTTTGTGCTGTTTGTTCTCGAGTTATGATTATTATTATCTGATATCCCGAGTTAGGGAATTCGTTTGGCTTAAGAACAACCCTGACTGCCAGAATTCTTCTTTGATGCTTCGGTCAGGTCGTGTAGAAAATTATTAAAGGTAAAAATAACATTAGTATTTAATTAATAAATGAGGAGTAATGATCCACTGATGTAGATTGTAGCCTGGTTTTTAAATGGAGTGTGAGGATCGATAATGTTCGCTTAATCTTTGTCGCCCGTTTTGAACTTTTACCGTTGTTAGAAGGAACATAAAAAAACAATGATTAACCAAAAAAACAATTATTAACCAAAAAAACGGGTTTTTTCGGCGCTCCTCGTCCGGGGTGT
>NW_024705781.1:0-23957 GCF_018977255.1 Callorhinchus milii | reverse complement strand
TCATCGAATAGCAAAAGACGGCATATTTACATATAAATACACGCACAAACCCATTATAATATAATGAGCTTATGAATCGTTACAATCGAAATGCTATATACAGTATATATACACATACAAAAATCATAACAACCACACATGGTAACATATATACACCACATTATTTCAAATACGTATTTTAAAATGTTTTCAATTTTTTAAAAATTTAGAATGTCGTTGTCCATGTGGGGAGATGGAGCGCATGCATACACATTACATACATACGAGCACAGTTCACATGCCCGTACACTATTATACATATGTAGAGAAGTTCCCAGGACGCACTCGGAGACGAATGTGAGGTTTAAGTTCGTTCGCCGAGGGTTTATTAAAGTTATTGACATACACCAGGTGTACCAACTTCCCAGGGGTGAGGGGTCCCGGGCTCGGTCCCACTGGTGCCCCCGACACAGTCGGCTGCCCCGTGCTGCCTCCTCTGCGCCGGCCGTGGGCTCAGCCAACACGGCCGGCCGAGGAGCGCAGCCACCTCCAGCCCTGGCGCTGCGCTCTTTCCTATCCCGACTCCCTTGCCCCTGGCTCCCCGTTCCACCTGACTCCGAGCCGCGACTTCAGCACAGACCCCGATGACGACACGGGCTCTCCCTTCTGTATCCCGCCGGGACATGACGTCATCCTGCCCCCAAGCGAGTATGACGTCACTTTCCGTGAAGTCATCGCCCACGGAGGCGATGACATCACCCACCTCTATGACCTCTACCCGACCCCGCCATGGGCGGAGCAACTTGGGGGACATACAGATATGTATGTAAATTATCTGTTCAATCGAACCGGGGGTCGGATATGTGAACTGTGGGTGGGGGGGGGTACAGGGCAAGAATCGCATTCAAATTTTAGAATAACAATATGGTCGTATTAGCATTTTAATGCGCTTTAATGTATGTTACGTGCAAATGCAAATCGTTAGTCGTAAATGCGAGGGAGGGGTTAAGAGGTGCACGCTTAATCCAGTGTTAATATTTATTTTAGCATCATATTTAAGGACACTGTTGTTGATAAGAATTCGTCTGGACATGGCACGGTCCTTGTTCTACTCGATCAACCAAAATGAGTACAATATCGGTCGTACAGGAGTGCGAGTTCATTCATGAGTAATATTCACAGAGCCCCGATGACACTAACCTACCTAAAGTTATGGTTAAACAAAGTAATCTTGAGTGACTTAATTCTCAGCTCAGACATGATCATCGCAATCATTTCCAAAGACGTGTGGGATCCTGCGAGAGCAGGTCACGACTACAAACAGCTGGGCAGCAGAATCTGAAGTAGCTGCGTCGCCCTCGAAATGTGATGTTGCTGCTGTTGTTGTCGCTACTGTTGTTGCTGCTGTAATTGCTTCTGTTGCTGTGATATACGCAGGGAAGTGGTGTTCCGTGATGGGATGACGCCTTTGATTAAAGCCTCTGATCAAACTCACCCGATTGATGCCCTTGATCGTCGCATTTGATCAACTCTGATATTGTATACTCTCACATGTTAAGCTCTATCATAGTGAAACATAATATTATAACCTATGAACTACAACCTATCCATTGTAACGCTGTAAAAGAATATTACCTATTGGGTTTCACTCCCTCGTCGAGAAGGCCGCTCTCTTCCTTTTCTAAAGTTACATGCTAATTTCTCTGCATTCACTTTAAATCGAAAACAAAGTTTTTCCATTTATTCAAAATAAGCGCACAATTACACACTGAGATGCACTTACATATTCATGCATGATGCACAGTGGGCACATTACCCTTCGGTATGTTAATAAACATGCGGATTGTGCCTTCCAAAATTAACAATCGAATGCAAATATCCTGAAAGACAAAGGATTTGATCCTAGGTGGGGAGTTATAAGGCGGCTCAGAAGCAGAGCTCAATGCCATTTCGAGAGGGAACTTGATGAGGTTGGACGCTCGACTCGTCGCTCTGCTGATCGCCCTTCAACCGCGAGACAACGCAGCCTGGCGAGCACAATTGCTGTGTCGACAGTTAGGCGACTTTGCGTCGGGAGAGTTCGTGGCGACATCTTCAGACGGGTTCCAGACATCGATATACCGTGAATCTACAAGTAAGTGTCTATTTTCGCGGATAAACTCTTAAACGTGTTCGTCGTCAAATTAGCGGTATTTTTTGCGTCTCGGTTAGACGCGAGTGTCGTTCTTGTTTTAGCAGTTAACAAAATCCAAAACTCCTTTCGGCCGATAGCGTACTTTTGACTCAATAACACCGCTGCTGTTACTACGCTCACATGGAGCAGAGACGCTCTCCACAGCCCCACGCACACGGAGGCAAGAAGCCATTCAATTGCTCTGTGTGTGAGAAGTCCTTTTCACGGCCATCACATCTTAAGAGACACCAGAGAACACACACGGGCGAGAAGCCGTTCCTGTGCTCTGTGTGCGGGGAGACATTTGCACACTCATCACATCTTCAGAGTCACCAGAGAACACACACGGGCGAGAAGCCGTTCCTGTGCCCTGTGTGTGGGAAGACATTTGCACATTCATCACATCTTCAGAGTCACCAGAAAACACACACGGGCGAGAAGCCATTCTTGTGCCCTGTGTGTGAGAAGGCATTTTCACAGTCGTCAACTCTTAAAAGTCATCAGAAGGTCCACAACGATAGGAAACTGAAATCAAAAGCTGAAATTCAAGGTGCTGCAATGGATCCTGAAGAAGTTTCCACCTTCGATCCCATGCAGTTGGATTAGTGGCTCGAGGATCAAACCGAGAGCTCGGGGTGACTGAAAAATATTACGTCATGTGGTTATACCTTTTAATCCGTATAGAGTACTTTTGTGTGTAATTTTAGTTTTACAGTTTTTGTGAGTTCAATTACGTGCCCAGTGGTGGTTTGTAATGTTATCGGATTACTTGCCGAAGTGGTGTGATGAGCACTAGTTGTGAGAGGGTTCAATTGTAGTCGTTAAGGGCTAAAGTTGGAATGCGTCTGTAGTTAAAATCTTTACTCAACATTTAAAAGTTTTTTTTTCAAGTATATAGCTTTTTTTGATTGGTATTAATCGACTTTAGATAGTGATTTCAGGATGTACATTGATGACGCGTTCGTTGGATATATGGCCTTAACTTCAACATAGACGCACAGTGAACAAACGTGGTGAACTAATAAGGAAATCATGGGGAATGATACTTTAACACTTTGGTATTCCTGGAACGGAGTTTTGACGTACACATTATTGCAGAAGAATAAAAACGTATTTTTAACAAATGTTTGTCCGGTTTTGATTTTATAATATTCCTAGCAAAAACAGATTATTTCAGGTGTAGGATCTCCGTCACACAAGTGTGCCCTTAACCGACAGCATCTTGGCTGTCTACCCGATTAAACACGTGTTCCTTGAGAGGAAAGGTACCCGTAGTGAATCGTTCCCGAAGTATGTCGGGGATAAACTGTACTCTATAACATGTAAACTGTAATACTATAAACGATAACACCAAACATTATGAATCGTTACATGCACGTTAGTAGCTGTTAGAAGAAAACAACACCTAGCACCTTCAACTATACACATACAGCCCCAAAGAGCCAACTCGTAAATGGGGCGGTATATGACAGCCTTCGCTGCTGTCGACGGGGCCAAGCAGCGAGTGTTTAACTCCATTGTTTCCGAATCCGTGTCATCACCCGGCCACATCTCCCGAACAAGGCAGCTTTCCTTATGCTGTGTATTTTAGCAGTATATATTTACGGACGCACTTGAAGATAACAATTCGAGTAGAAAATGCAGGCGACTTGTTCTACCAACACGATTTCAAATTTCTATCCGAAAGAAATATGAGTTAGATAATTGGTTCTTTACCTTCTATCTGGCAACAAACTGACACCTTTTTGCAAGGAGTCATGTTTGCATAGACCGCAATACCTGCAGTCATAATACAAACAAAAGAACATAACTCTGATAATGTGCACTGTCTTGAAGTTGATTGGTCCACACCCGAGACAGCTTTCCTTCGAGCCTAGTCTCATATGGGTTGGACCAGATGACGCCAAAAGGTGCGCCTTTTGGCGTCATCTGGTCCAACCCATATGAGACTAGGCTCGAAGGAAAGCTGTCTCGGGTGTGGACCAATCACTTCAAGGACAGTGCACATTATCAGAGTTATGTTCTTTTGTTTGTATTATGACTGCAGGTATTGCGGTCTATGCAAACATGACTCCTTGCAAAAAGGTGTCAGTTTTGTTGCCAGATAGAAGGGTAAAGAACCATTGATCATATTTTTACTGGCAAATGAGGTCCCCATAGTGTAAATATGAGTTAGTTCATGAGTAGTATTCACTAAGCCCGATTGCACTAACCTACACACAGTTATGATCAAAGTAAACATTAGTCGCTCATAACTACCCCAGCTCAGACATGATCAAGCCAATCATTTCCAAATCCGTGTCGGGTCCCACGAGAACAGGGCACGTCCACAAACTCTCAAATTGTAAACTCACATTGTATACTCTAACATTATAAACTCTAACAATATAACCTTTAAACTATGAGCTATACATTGTAACGCTTTAAAATAACACTACAAACTAGTGTTATAGTAAACTATAATGTTGTGAACTCTAACAATATAAGCTATGAGCTATACATTATAACGCTATAAAATAACAATAAACTGGTGTTAAAGATTAGAACACCGTACATTGAAGTGTGATATTTGAATTCGAATTCTTAGCTTCACACCGTGGTCCTTTAGGAATCACAATTTGCTCGTCAGTATGTAACATGTCTGTATGTAATATGTATGCATGAGATATGTCTGTATGTAATATGTATGCATGTAACATGTATGTATGTAATATGGACGTGCGAACCAATGGTGGGATATGTGAAACATGAAGGTGCAGGATCAGGATGGGATTACAATTATTTGAATAACACTTTGGTGGTATGCGCCGCAGCCTGGCTGCCCAGCAGATACCAAGGAGGAATTTTGGGAACAATTGATGGACACATGCAATCAAATAAATGGAGAAGAGCAGTTAGTAATTGGTGGTTACCTAAATGGACACGTTGGAAACGCCCGGGATGGATACCCTCGAAACCATGGTGGCCAAGGATATGGTACCCGGAACGATGAGGAAAACCGAGCCCTGGACTTTGCGGAAGCCCATGATCTTGTCCTCGCCAACACCTTCTTCAAGAAGAGACCGTCCCATCTCATTACGTACGCCAGTGGTGGGAGATCAACTCAAATTGATTTCTGGCTTGTCAAGCGGGATAAGCTGAAAACGGTGACAAACACTAAAGTCATACCATCGGACAACATCACCCCACAACATCGCATCCTGATCATGGACATGAAAATGGACATTGGCCAGCGACATCTCCCACCAACAACGGAACAGCAGCGAATTAAGTGGTGGCGGATGAAGGAATGCAAAGATCAGCTGAGAGTCGCCCTCAATCAGATTGACGTGAACACCAACCGACCAGCGAATGCGATTTGGGAAGATCTCGCCGGCCAACTGTGCACAGCAGCAACGGAAGCACTGGGGCTAACTAAGCCGGCAAAACACTTCATTGACAAGCAAATATGGTGGTGGAACGAAGAAGTTCAGCTAGCAGTGAAAGAGAAGAAGCTAGCTTTCAAGAAGTGGCGCAAAACGCTCGCAGATCTGGATTACCAACAATACAGAAACTGCAAATCGGCAGCGAAGCGAGTAGTAGCAGCGGTGAAATTAGCTCAATACGACCAACTGTATGTCGAACTGGACACCCCAGAAGGTGCCAATAAGATCTATCGACTGGCAGAGGCGCGCCATCGTTCGACTCAGGATATTGGTCAGGTCAAATGCATAAAGGATGAGAATCACAGCACTCTCAAAGACCCGCCCGCCATCCTTCAAGGCTGGAGCGACTACTTCTCTGGAATCTGCAACCAGGAATTTCCCCACCCACCTATTATTAGCGCTGAACACGTACTCGATCCGGTTTCACCTATCACCATCACCGAAGTGGAACAAGCTATCAAGAGAATGAAGAATGGGAAAGCGACTGGCCCGGACGATATCCCTGCTGAGGCCTGGAAGATCCTTGGCAGGTAGGGTGCTGCCCTCCTTACCCAACTCTTCAGCACCATCACGAGCACCGGTGAGGTCCCAGAAGCCTGGTCGACCAGCACGACGGATCCAATTTGGAAGGGTAAAGGGGCCGTGGCAGAATGCTCGAATTACAGGCCAATCCGGCTCCTGTGTCATGCGATGAAGATCTTTGAGCGAGTTTTGGACACGAGGATTAGAAACATCGTCACCCTATCACCCAACCAATGCGGCTTCGACAAAGGATGTGGCACTACGGACGCCATATTCGCGGCGAGGCTCCTGCTGGAGAGGCACAGAGAGAAGAACAAAGCTGTGCACGTGTCGTTCCTCGACCTTGAAAAGGCATTTGACAGGGTCCCCCACGACCTCATCTGGCACTCGCTTCGATCCCATGGAGTCCCTGAAACCTACGTGCATTGGGTGCAACTCCTATACAAGAACGTCACCAGTGCAGTCAGGTGTGCAGTGGGCATATCACCGCCATTTCCCATCAGCGTTGGAGTGCACCAAGGATCGGCCCTGTCACCACTCCTGTTTATCCTGTGCATGGACACGATCACTGCCGACCTGCACACGCCCCTGCCATGGTCAATTCTCTACGCGGATGACGTCCTCCTCTCAGATGAAGAGAGAGGAGAAGTGGAAAGACAAACGCGCCTGTGGAAGGAACGTTTGGACGAAAACAGGATGAGGTTCAACATCAAAAGACGGAGTATATGGAGTGTGGCCCCCAAACCGACGGCACCATCAGCATTGACGGAGAAGATCTGAAGAAAGTGACGGACTTTAAGTACCTGGGCTCCACCATCAGCTCAGATGGTAGCATCACGACTGATGTGAGGTCACGAGTCAATGCGGCATGGATGAAATGGAGGCAAGTCACCGGAGTCCTCTGTGATCGGAAAATGCCGGATAGGCTGAAGGGAAAAATATACAAGACCATTGTCCGACCGGTGGCACTCTATGGATCCGAGTGCTGGCCAGCCACAACTGTACACGAACAAGCTCTCCACACCATGGAGATGAGGATGCTCAGATGGAGCCTCGGGCTCACTCGATGGGATCGTGTCAGGAACGAAGACGTTCGGAAGCGACTTGGTGTGGCCCCCATTGCGGACAAGATGCTTGAGGCAAGGCTTCGGTGGTACGGCCATGTGATGCGAAGTGAAGAGTCATCGGTGGCCAAGACTGCCGTGCGTATTGAGTCAGAGGGCCGCCGTCCACGCGGACGTCCGGAAAAAGCGAAGGATTGACCGAATAAAGGAAGACGTGAAGACGGTCAACGCATCCCCTGAAGATGCCCTGGACCGAGCCAAATGGAGAAGACAATGCCGAAAAGCGGACCCTGCGCCACAGCGGGAACAACGCTAGGAAGAAGAAGATCCAGAGTTTGAAGTTAAAGTTCTCCCATTAAGTAAACATAAGCATAATTGTTTTTTTACCCTTTTATCTGGCAACAAAACTGACACCTTTTTTACAAGGAGTCATGTTTGCATAGACCACAATGCCTGCAGTCAGAATGCAAACAAAACACACAACTCTGATAATGTATGCCCTGTCCTTGAAGTTGATTGGTCCACACCCAAGACAGCTTAGTCTCGCTCTCGACGAACGAGCCACTGCACGGACCCACCTCGTTCTCTTCACACCACCCCCAGGTGTTGATTGTCAACCCTCACCCGGGTGCTCACCGGCTCGGCGTGCCGTCGTCGAAGCGTCGTGGCTGGAGCGACTTTGACTGGGGGCCTTGGGGTGCTCACAGCGCGGCTCTGTGAGTCAGGCCACGTTCAAAGCGCGTGTGATTGTTGCACTCGAATGAGCGTGGGGGCAGTGCAGAGGTCGCAACCGGGTACCCGATACCCGTACCCTACCCGATACCCGGCTACCCTTACCCAGCCGGGTACGGGTAGCTGTTCGTGACCCTGGTGCGGCCGGGTATGGGTAGGCCGTGAGTCACTGGTGAGTAACCGTTTGTCACTCATTTCGGGTAGGGTACGGGTAGGGAACGGCTACCCGTACCCGGCCGGGTACCCGTACCCGGCCGGGTACGGGTATCCATTTGCGACCCTGGTGCGGCCAGGTACGGTTAAGGAAACAAAACCCGTTTGCGACCTCTGGGGCAGTGCCCCATCTAATAATAATTCAAAACAATAGATACATCATGTGCCTGCAGAGCTGTGAGTCGGTGGTGGGACATGTGCACATTGCCACAGCAGCAGCAGGGTGGGTGTATTGTATAGGCCGCAGACTTCATCGCAAGGCCACCAGCGACATGACGCAAATGTGAAAACACACCCCCCCCCCCCCCCAATCATGCTGCTGTCGAAACCCCAAATGGTTTCAAGCGTGTGGCGGCCCTAACCACACTGATGATGCCTTCATGGCGAAAGTGGTCCCCCGCTATGAGAATGAGTGAAAAACACCGATACAGGACAACCTCTGTTTGCTTTCCACAAAGTAGTACTCGCTTTATCGACCCCCGAGAGATGATTTTTAAAATTACAACTTTTTGATTGGCAATCTGTGCCCCAGCCACCGGGCGCTGTGTCCGATTATACGACCTGAAACTTCCTTCAAACGGTCACAAAAGGTTTCCCACCCCGATGTGTTGACGGCACTGAGCGAGCGGTGGGCATCGCAGCCATCCGACGGCAGGGGCTAAGTCTTCCTCAAGTACAACCGCTGCTGACTTCACCAAAAAATTAACCCGTAAAAACAAAGTTTTTCACTATAAATCCTTTATATGTGTGGCGGCTACTCGAGTCCTCTCGTCCTCTGGCTTGAGATGGCTGCCACCTATGGGTCAGATGAATGTCTGCCACCATTAAGCAATTGGTAATGAAATATTTTTAAAAAATTCCCTAAAAAGTGTAAAATTTGTGAATTTTTTTCACGAAAATTAATTGTCACGCACAACGAGTCTGTGTGCAAAATGTCAGCTCGATTGGATCACGGGAAGTGGGTTAAAAAACGACCGAAAGATTTGCACGGTCCTAAGCAAGCAAGCAAGTGAACTTAATATAAAGGATTTAACAAGTAAACCCGTAAAAACAAAGTTTTTCACTATAAATCCTTTATATGCGTGGCGGCTAGAGTCCTCTCGTCCTCTGGCTTGAGATGGCTGCCACCTATGGGTCAGATGATTATCTGCCACCATTAAGCAATTGGTAATTAAATATTTAATTTGTTTTTCCTAAACAGTGTAACATTTTGGATTTTTTTTCACGAAAATTAATTGTCACACACAACGAGTCTGTGTAGAAAATGTCAGCTCGATTGGATCACGGGAAGTGGGTTAAAAAACGAGCGAAAGATTTGCACGGTCCTAAGCAAGCAAGCGAACTTAATATAAAGGATTTAAAAATATATTCGCCTGTGGAGGACGCGGGGATCGATCCCGCGACCTTTGGCATGGGAAGCGAGGGCGCTACCAACTGCGCTACTCCGCCACGGCCTGTGGAGGGGTTACGCTCTGGGCTCTTACACTCTGACGTTCAGCCAAAGCCATGAATACGTTCTATTTGAATAAATGTAAAATACATTTTTTTTGCCTAAAAAGTGTAAAATTTTGGGAATTTTTTTTCACGAACAATAATTGTCACGCACAACGAGTCTGTGTGCAAAATGTCAGCTCGATTGGATCACGGGAAGTGGGTTAAAAAACGACCAAAAGATTTGCACGGTCCTAAACAAGCAAGCAAGTGAACTTAATATAAAGGATTTAAAAAAGATGCTTCCCCATGTATTGACCCTGTAAAAGGCGAGTCATTCCGTGACCAAGATCTGGATTCGCAGCCTCGCGATTGCCCAGCTTCTGCACTCTTGCCAAAGTGCAACAGTTGATGAACTACCCATTGGGAATTATTGATCGGACTAAACATCATTTGATCCACCGTAGGAATGCGATTGGCCACTGCTGCACTATGCAACAGTTGATGAACTACCCATTGGGAATTATTGATCGGACTAAACATCATTTGATCCACCGTAGAAATGCGATTGGCCACTGCTGCACTATGCAACAGTTGATGAACTACCCATTGGGAATTATTGATCGGACTAAACATCATTTGATCCTCCGTAGGAATGCGATTGGCCACTGCTGCACTATGCAACAGTGCAACAGTTGATGAACTACCCATGGGGAATTATTGATCGGACTAAACATCATTTGATCCTCCGTAGGAATGCGATTGGCCACTGCTGCACTATGCAACAGTGCAACAGTTGATGAACTACCCATTGGGGAATTATTGATCGGACTAAACATCATTTGATCCACCGTAGGAATGCGATTGGCCACTGCTGCACTATGCAACAGTGCAACAGTTGATGAACTACCCATTGGGAATTATTGATCGGACTAAACATCATTTGATCCACCGTAGGAATGCGATTGGCCACTGCTGCACTATGCAACAGTGCAACAGTTGATGAACTACCCATTGGGAATTATTGATCGGACTTAACATAATTTGATCCTCCGTAGGAATGCGATTGGCCACTGCTGCACTATGCAACAGTTGATGAACTACCCATTGGGAATTATTGATCGGACTAAACATCATTTGATCCACCGTAGGAATGCGATAGGCCACTGGTGCACTATGCAACAGTGCAACAGTTGATGAACTACCCATTGGAAATTTATGATCGGACTAAACATCATTTGATCCACCGTAGGTATGCGAAATTTCCACTCGTGGCTCTGAGGATAAGCACCAATATGTAAAGTGTAATCCCTTGCAAGCGCTTCCAGGCTGTGCTGACTCTGTAGCTATCACAGCGGTGGAAATTATTTGTTTTTTTTTCTCAATTTGATTGATTCTCTAATTAGTCTTGGCCAGTAATAATTCGATTTTGCACAACACTTCCACGTTATCAAAATTAGTTGAATGTCCTTGTTGGCAAGCGTGCTCTGCCACTGTTGACAGCTGTGTTTGAGATGTAATTACCAGTCAACATCTCATTTGGGTCATTTTTAAATCCTTTATATTAAGTTCACTTGCTTGCTTGTTTACGACCGTGCAAACCTTTCGCTCGTTTTTTAACCCACTTCCCGTGATCCAATCGAGCTGACATTTTCCACACAGACTCGTTGTGCGTGACAATTATTTTTTGTGAAAAAAAAATTCCCAAATTTTACACTGTTTAGGGAAAATATTTTAAATATTTAATTACCAATTGCTTAATGGTGGCAGACAATCATCTGACCCATAGGTGGCAGCCATCTCAAGCCAGAGGACGAGAGGACTCTAGCCGCCCCGATACCACGCATATAAAGGATTTAGAGTGAAAAACTTTGTTTTTACGGGTTAATTTTTATGTACCTTATACTGTATGAGATTTCTGATAATTTACATAACCAATACATTTTTCACTTTATTTATGTATATCTCACGAATGCCAACGCGAGTGTTTATTGTTGATGGCGAGTTTAGTAATTAGTCGTACGTACGGTACAAAAAAAGTTTTCCTCTAAAAAATAAAATCTCTCTCCGCCTTGGAGCCAATCACAGTTGAGCGTCTCGCCTGTCACGTGACGCGGCGGTTTGTTTTCCCGCCAAATTTTCTGGCTCCTCCCCCTCCTCGCTGGCGGCCATTTTAGAGTCGTGAGGGGGACAAGATGGCGGCCTCGACCATGACGGCGATTCGCCAGCGGTCAGTGTCACCACTATCAATATCACTAGCTCACTCTTACAATCTTACACTCTTACACACTCTTACACACTCACACTCACTAGCTCACTCACTCTCACTCACTAGCTCACTCACTCTTACACACTATCACTCACTATCTCCTACACTCTCACAAACTCTTACACACTCACTCTCACTCACTCTTACTCACAATCTTACACACTTACACACACTAGCTCATAATCACTCACTATCTCACTCACTCACCACACTTACACACTTACACTCTCACTCACAAACTCACACTCACTCTTACACTCACAAGCTCACTATCACTCACACACTCACTCACTAGCTCACACTCACACTGACACACTCTCACTCTTACACACTCTCACACTCACACACACTCACAATCTCACTCACTAGCTCACAATCACACACTCTCACTCACTAGCTCACACTCTCACTCACTAGCTCACTATCTCTCTTACACACTCACAAGCTCTCAATCTCACACTCTTACACACTTACACTCTCACTTACTAGCTCACACTGACACACACAGACACTCACTATCACACACTCACAAGCTCACTCACTCTCACTATCTCTTACACTTACACTCTCACAATCTCACACACTCACAATCTCACACTCACTCACTATTTCACAATCACTCACACACTGACACACTCACTATCTCACTCACACTCACAATCTCACTCACACTCACTCTGACAATCTCTCACTCACACACACTCTCACAATCTCTCACAATCTCACACACACTCTCACACACAATCTCACTCTCACTCACTCTGACACACTCACTCTGACACACTCACTCTGACACACTCTCACTCACAATCTCACAATCACTCTCACACACTGACACACTGACACACTCTCACTCACACTCTCACACACTGACACACACACTGACAATCTCACACACTGACAAACTCACACTCACACACTGACAATCTCACACACACTGACAATCCCACTCTCACACACTGACAATCTCACACACACACACTGACAATCTCACTCTCACTCACTGCCCCAACACAATGAAGGCTGCACATGGGCAGGGCCGGATTAAGATTGTGTAGGCCCCTGGACTACAAGATGCTGTGCCCTCCCCCCAGTAATATTTACAAAAGGAAAACAAAGTTAAAGAAAAATAATAAAATGTTTTTATTTTTTACTTTTCTCTTAATATCTTTATAATTCTTTAATTAGTAAAAGTTATGGCATTTTATTATTTAATTATTACAAATTATAATAACACATTTTTTATTGGTTCTTTAGGTAAAGTCACGTAGATGAAAACATGTTTTTTTTACAAGGCTAACAAGAAATACAATTCATCATTCACGAATGAAATAACTTTTCTCTTAATATCTGGAGGTTTATACTCTTTGGTTCTTTAGGTAAAGTCACGTAGATGAAAAAAATATAGTAAAATGTATTTTTTACAAGGCTAACAAGAAATAATATTCATCATTCACGAATGAAATAACTTTTCTCTTAATATCTGGAGGTTTATACTCTTTGGTTCTTTAGGTAAAGTCACGTAGATGAAAAAATATAGTAAAATGTATTTTTTACAAGGCTAACAAGAAATAATATTCATTCACGAATGAAATAACTTTTCTCTTAATATCTGGAGGTTTATACTCTTTGGTTCTTTAGGTAAAGTCACGTAGATGAAAACAATATAGTAAAATGTATTTTTTACAAGGCTAACAATAAATAATATTCATCATTCACGAATGAAATTACTTTTCTCTTAATTCTGAAGGTGTATACTCTTTGGTTCTTTAGGTAAAGTCACATAGAAGGGAAATAATAAAATAATATAAAACAATTAAAATTCTCATGACGTTTCGACTGCAACACAAGCAATCATATATTTATAGTTTTATTTTAGTATTTCCCTTCGTGACTTTTCCGAAAGAACCAAGAATATGAAAATAATTAAGTTACGACGTTTCGGAGGCAACACAAGCTTCCGTCATCAGGTGGGACAACCAGAGCACAATCACTGCCGTGAGCAGAGGGCTCTTAGTGACACGCTCTTATATAGTAGGGTGAGAAGGGGGAGGAACCAGGGAGGAGGGATGCAGGGGGGGGGCTCCCTGCACACGGGGGATGTCTCTGTAGTGCGTGTGTGCATGTTGTAACGTGTAACGTATACCTGCAGTCGATTTCATGTTGTGTGTAACGTGTAAGGTATAATTCTTTGGTTCTTTCGGTAAAGTCACGTATAAAGATAAAATATTAAATTGAATTAAATACTAGCATACGACGTTTCGATTGCAACACAAGCAATCATCATCAGGTATAAATTAAATAGAAACACAAATCTAGTATACTTAGAAATGTAATGTAATATAACAGAGAGTTGGATAACATAACAGTCAACACCCTATCTGGTTGATTAAGTTCTTCCTGAGAATGCTAAATTTGAGAGAGAGATTTAATCTCTCTCAACCAGATAGGGTGTTGACTGTTATGTTATCCGACTCTGTTATATTACATTACATTTCTAAGTATACTAGATTTGTGTTTCTATTTAATTTATACCTGATGATGATTGCTTGTGTTGCAATCGAAACTTTGTATGCTAGTATTTAATTTAAGTTATTATTTTATCTTTATACGTGACTTTACCGAAAGAACCAAAGAATAATTCCTGCAGTCACGAAAGCTCCAAATTAAGTGTAAGGTATATTTGCAGAGTCGATCGCATGGAGAAGCCCTCGACAGAGCGCCGTGCTAAAAGGCATCAATGCGACCGGTGTGCCTACAGCACGGATCGCCCTGGACACTTCAAGCTGCATGAGAGAACACACACGGACGAAAAGCCATTCAAGTGCACCACGTGTGGGAAGGCTTTTGTATGTTCATCAAATTGTCGAGTTCACGAGAGAACACACACGGGTGAGAAGCCCTACAAGTGCACCGTCTGTGGGAAGGCATTTGCCTACTCAAACTATCTTCGGATTCATCAGAGAGCGCACACAGGTGAGAAGGCATTCAAGTGCACCGTGTGTGGGAAGGCATTTGTCTATTCAAACTATCTTCGAGTTCACGAGAGAACGCACACAGGTGAGAAGCCCTACAAGTGCACCGTCTGTGGGAAGGCATTTATCTACTCAAACTATCTTCGGATTCATCGGAGAACACACACAGGTGAGAAGTCATTCAAGTGCACTATGTGTGGGAAGGCATTTGTACAATCAAGTTCTCTTCGAGTTCACGAGAGAACGCACACGGGTGAGAAGCCCTACAAGTGCACCGTGTGTGGGAAAGGGTTTGCTGCGTCAGGAAAACGAAAGAAGCATGAGAAGATCCATGAGAGGGTGAAATCTACTTGCGATGGTCAAAGTGCTGCTCCCATGAGTCCATCTTTCATAAAACAAGAATCGGAAGAAAATGACAACTTCGCTACGTGGCCAGGAGTGATGGTGAAGTGTGAAGAAGAGACAACGGTGAAGCGTGAAGGTCAGGGTTCGACTCCAGGTGGCGACCTCCTGGTGGATGGAGTCGGCGTGAAGCAGGAGGATGAGAATCGAGATTGTCGCTGGTGATGACCCCGTCGCTTCTGAAAAAGGGGTCATTTCAGCTTGGTCGGCATTAGCGGGGAAAAAAAATGTGTTTGTTTAGTTAACTGGAAAAGGACTTTGGCCATATTCCAGGGATCCATTTGTGCGCCGTTTTCTTTCTTTATAGATCGCATAAATATAAGTATATATAGTGTATACCCGGTGTGGTTTGTAAACATTGCCCCCTAGGGAGACAAATGCGTTCAGCCGTATTGCTGGCCACCCACCCACTCACTAGTGTATAATGTAACATAGAGACCCATAGACTCACAAAGAGACCCATAGACTCATAACGCAGACCAATAGATTCATCACGCAGATACCCATAGACTAATCACACATACCCATAGACTCACACAGAGACCCATAGACTCACAAAGAGACCCATAGACTTGTCACGAACAATAGACACACAAACATAGACTAAACCATACACTCATAACGCAGACCAATAGATTCATCACGCAGATACCCATAGACTAATCACACATACACATAGACTCATTTAGAGACCCATAGACTCACGCAGAGCCATAGACTCATACAGAAACCCATAGGCTCACCACAGAAAACCATAAACTCATCATTTAGAGACCCATAGACTCATACAGAGACCCATATACTCATCCAGAGACCCATAGGCTCACCACAGAGACCCATAAACTCATCATTTCGAGACCCATAGACTCAAACAGAGACCCATAGACTCACCACAGAGACCATCGACTCATCACACAGAGACCCATAGATTCACAAAGACCCATAGACACAAAGACCCGTAGAATCATCATACAGAGACCCATAGACTCCCACAGAGACCCATTGTAATTTTAATAATTGCATTGTGAAAATTCGAAAGTTTTCAGAAATGTTGATTGTGCAATGTAATGTTAGTTGAAGTTTTTGTGACTGCAAGAATCCATACTCTTTGGTTCTTTCAGTAAAGTCACGTTTCGGGCGCAACCCATTTTATTTTATACCTACGTGACTACCGAAAGAACCAAAGAGTATTATTGTTGTGATTTATATTCTTGACTAATATGTATGTATATGATTATTTGCGATTGTGCACAAAGTGTATCGCGACTTGTTACTGGCTCTCTCGTTGTCTCGGGGTTTGTATTGTCAATCGTGACGACATCGATGAATCTCGCTTCAACATTCAAACGCGGCGTATCGGGCCTGTAGAGCAGCCTAGGGCAGCAGCCTGCACGTGACCACACCCACCCCCTCTGGCCTCCACCAAATACAACGTCAAGTCACTGGGCTTGAACAACAACTTTCACAGCCTGTCGCTCGGGCACTCTATCGGTGTGCGACGACTCAAATCTCCACCTGTTCCACGTCTCAGCTCACAACTCTTAGCTCGGTGCAGTACGACTTCTCCAAGTCCTTCACTCTGCAAGTGACTCAAAAATGAAAAAGCGTCGAGGAAAACTTTCAGCAATACTTAAGTCTGCCTCGGCAAGAGCTCAACTCTTAACTACTCGGCGCTTTTCTACCGGCAAAGCTCAACTTATGGATGATTGCGAAAACTGTACCTCAATGCACGTGATGAATGACGTCACAAAGCAACCCTTAAAGAGCCTCAATGCACGTGGTGAATGACGTCACAAAGCAACCCTTAAAGAGCCTCAATGCACGTGATGAATGACGTCACAAAGCAACCCTTAAAGGGCCTCAATGCACGTGATGAATGATGTCACAAAGCAGCCCTTAAAGAGCCTCAATGCACGTGATGAATGACGTCACAAAGCAGCCCTTAAAGGGCCTCAATGCACGTGATGAATGACGTCACAAAGCAGCCCTTAAAGGGCCGCATGCGGCTCCGACGCATCAGGCTGCCAACCCCCTGGGTCTTGTCAATTGCAGCCTGCGGAATTGTACGTCTTGGTCATGTGACTTACTAACTGTTTACTATATATTTCACCAGGCAAGGCCCACTGAGATAGAGAGCTCTTTTTTCCGAAAGCGACCTCGCCGAATGAGGTGGCTTGTCACGTGGACTTCTATAGCAGCGGCCAATGCACATGGAGGGGAAAAGCCGGAGGGTGCCGGGAAAAAAATCCACACAACCATGGGGAGAGAGATGCGCAAACTCCAAATATACAGCAGCAGGCGTCGTCAGGGTCGAGATCAAACCCACGACCTCCTGTACACCAGGCGAGGTAATCAACATCTGCTAGCCACCATGATGATGAGAGACACTCAAACTCCAAACATACAGCAGCAGGCGTCGTCAGGGTCGAGATCAAACCCACGACCTGTACACCAGGCGAGGTAATCAACATCTGCTAGCCACCATGATGATGAGAGACACTCAAACTCCAAACATACAGCAGCAGGCGTCGTCAGGGTCGAGATCAAACCCACGACCTCCTGTACAACATCTCTCATTGTCTGGGATTGAACCCACGACCTCCTGCGTACCAGGCGAGGTAGTCAACATCTCTCAGGGTCTGGGATTGAACCCACGACCTCCTGCGTACCAGGCGTGGTAGTCAACATCTCTCAGGGTCTGGGATTGAACCCACGACCTCCTGCGTACCAGGCGAGGTAGTCAACATCTCTCAGTGTCTGGGATTGAACCCACGACCTCCTGTAGACCAGGCGAGGTAGTCAACATCTCTCAGTGTCTGGGATTGAACCCACGACCTCCTGTAGACCAGGCGAGGTAGTCAACATCTCTCAGTGTCTGGGATTGAACCCACGACCTCCTGTAGACCAGGCGAGGTAGTCAACATCTCTCAGTGTCTGGGATTGAACCCACGACCTCCTGTAGACCAGGCGAGGTAGTCAACATCTCTCAGTGTCTGGGATTGAACCCACGACCTCCTGTAGACCAGGCGAGGTAGTCAACATCTCTCAGTGTCTGGGATTGAACCCACGACCTCCTGTAGACCAGGCGAGGTAGTCAACATCTCTCAGTGTCTGGGATTGAACCCACGACCTCCTGTAGACCAGGCGAGGTAGTCAACATCTCTCAGTGTCTGGGATTGAACCCACGACCTCCTGTAGACCAGGCGAGGTAGTCAACATCTCTCAGTGTCTGGGATTGAACCCACGACCTCCTGTAGACCAGGCGAGGTAGTCAACATCTCTCAGTGTCTGGGATTGAACCCACGACCTCCTGTAGACCAGGCGAGGTAGTCAACATCTCTCAGTGTCTGGGATTGAACCCACGACCTCCTGTAGACCAGGCGAGGTAGTCAACATCTCTCAGTGTCTGGGATTGAACCCACGACCTCCTGTAGACCAGGCGAGGTAGTCAACATCTCTCAGTGTCTGGGATTGAACCCACGACCTCCTGTAGACCAGGCGAGGTAGTCAACATCTCTCAGTGTCTGGGATTGAACCCACGACCTCCTGTAGACCAGGCGAGGTAGTCAACATCTCTCAGTGTCTGGGATTGAACCCACGACCTCCTGTAGACCAGGCGAGGTAGTCAACATCTCTCAGTGTCTGGGATTGAACCCACGACCTCCTGTAGACCAGGCGAGGTAGTCAACATCTCTCAGTGTCTGGGATTGAACCCACGACCTCCTGTAGACCAGGCGAGGTAGTCAACATCTCTCAGTGTCTGGGATTGAACCCACGACCTCCTGTAGACCAGGCGAGGTAGTCAACATCTCTCAGTGTCTGGGATTGAACCCACGACCTCCTGTAGACCAGGCGAGGTAGTCAACATCTCTCAGTGTCTGGGATTGAACCCACGACCTCCTGTAGACCAGGCGAGGTAGTCAACATCTCTCAGTGTCTGGGATTGAACCCACGACCTCCTGTAGACCAGGCGAGGTAGTCAACATCTCTCAGTGTCTGGGATTGAACCCACGACCTCCTGTAGACCAGGCGAGGTAGTCAACATCTCTCAGTGTCTGGGATTGAACCCACGACCTCCTGTAGACCAGGCGAGGTAGTCAACATCTCTCAGTGTCTGGGATTGAACCCACGACCTCCTGTAGACCAGGCGAGGTAGTCAACATCTCTCAGTGTCTGGGATTGAACCCACGACCTCCTGTAGACCAGGCGAGGTAGTCAACATCTCTCAGTGTCTGGGATTGAACCCACGACCTCCTGTAGACCAGGCGAGGTAGTCAACATCTCTCAGTGTCTGGGATTGAACCCACGACCTCCTGTAGACCAGGCGAGGTAGTCAACATCTCTCAGTGTCTGGGATTGAACCCACGACCTCCTGTAGACCAGGCGAGGTAGTCAACATCTCTCAGTGTCTGGGATTGAACCCACGACCTCCTGTAGACCAGGCGAGGTAGTCAACATCTCTCAGTGTCTGGGATTGAACCCACGACCTCCTGTAGACCAGGCGAGGTAGTCAACATCTCTCAGTGTCTGGGATTGAACCCACGACCTCCTGTAGACCAGGCGAGGTAGTCAACATCTCTCAGTGTCTGGGATTGAACCCACGACCTCCTGTAGACCAGGCGAGGTAGTCAACATCTCTCAGTGTCTGGGATTGAACCCACGACCTCCTGTAGACCAGGCGAGGTAGTCAACATCTCTCAGTGTCTGGGATTGAACCCACGACCTCCTGTAGACCAGGCGAGGTAGTCAACATCTCTCAGTGTCTGGGATTGAACCCACGACCTCCTGTAGACCAGGCGAGGTAGTCAACATCTCTCAGTGTCTGGGATTGAACCCACGACCTCCTGTAGACCAGGCGAGGTAGTCAACATCTCTCAGTGTCTGGGATTGAACCCACGACCTCCTGTAGACCAGGCGAGGTAGTCAACATCTCTCAGTGTCTGGGATTGAACCCACGACCTCCTGTAGACCAGGCGAGGTAGTCAACATCTCTCAGTGTCTGGGATTGAACCCACGACCTCCTGTAGACCAGGCGAGGTAGTCAACATCTCTCAGTGTCTGGGATTGAACCCACGACCTCCTGTAGACCAGGCGAGGTAGTCAACATCTCTCAGTGTCTGGGATTGAACCCACGACCTCCTGTAGACCAGGCGAGGTAGTCAACATCTCTCAGTGTCTGGGATTGAACCCACGACCTCCTGTAGACCAGGCGAGGTAGTCAACATCTCTCAGTGTCTGGGATTGAACCCACGACCTCCTGTAGACCAGGCGAGGTAGTCAACATCTCTCAGTGTCTGGGATTGAACCCACGACCTCCTGTAGACCAGGCGAGGTAGTCAACATCTCTCAGTGTCTGGGATTGAACCCACGACCTCCTGTAGACCAGGCGAGGTAGTCAACATCTCTCAGTGTCTGGGATTGAACCCACGACCTCCTGTAGACCAGGCGAGGTAGTCAACATCTCTCAGTGTCTGGGATTGAACCCACGACCTCCTGTAGACCAGGCGAGGTAGTCAACATCTCTCAGTGTCTGGGATTGAACCCACGACCTCCTGTAGACCAGGCGAGGTAGTCAACATCTCTCAGTGTCTGGGATTGAACCCACGACCTCCTGTAGACCAGGCGAGGTAGTCAACATCTCTCAGTGTCTGGGATTGAACCCACGACCTCCTGTAGACCAGGCGAGGTAGTCAACATCTCTCAGTGTCTGGGATTGAACCCACGACCTCCTGTAGACCAGGCGAGGTAGTCAACATCTCTCAGTGTCTGGGATTGAACCCACGACCTCCTGTAGACCAGGCGAGGTAGTCAACATCTCTCAGTGTCTGGGATTGAACCCACGACCTCCTGTAGACCAGGCGAGGTAGTCAACATCTCTCAGTGTCTGGGATTGAACCCACGACCTCCTGTAGACCAGGCGAGGTAGTCAACATCTCTCAGTGTCTGGGATTGAACCCACGACCTCCTGTAGACCAGGCGAGGTAGTCAACATCTCTCAGTGTCTGGGATTGAACCCACGACCTCCTGTAGACCAGGCGAGGTAGTCAACATCTCTCAGTGTCTGGGATTGAACCCACGACCTCCTGTAGACCAGGCGAGGTAGTCAACATCTCTCAGTGTCTGGGATTGAACCCACGACCTCCTGTAGACCAGGCGAGGTAGTCAACATCTCTCAGTGTCTGGGATTGAACCCACGACCTCCTGTAGACCAGGCGAGGTAGTCAACATCTCTCAGTGTCTGGGATTGAACCCACGACCTCCTGTAGACCAGGCGAGGTAGTCAACATCTCTCAGTGTCTGGGATTGAACCCACGACCTCCTGTAGACCAGGCGAGGTAGTCAACATCTCTCAGTGTCTGGGATTGAACCCACGACCTCCTGTAGACCAGGCGAGGTAGTCAACATCTCTCAGTGTCTGGGATTGAACCCACGACCTCCTGTAGACCAGGCGAGGTAGTCAACATCTCTCAGTGTCTGGGATTGAACCCACGACCTCCTGTAGACCAGGCGAGGTAGTCAACATCTCTCAGTGTCTGGGATTGAACCCACGACCTCCTGTAGACCAGGCGAGGTAGTCAACATCTCTCAGTGTCTGGGATTGAACCCACGACCTCCTGTAGACCAGGCGAGGTAGTCAACATCTCTCAGTGTCTGGGATTGAACCCACGACCTCCTGTAGACCAGGCGAGGTAGTCAACATCTCTCAGTGTCTGGGATTGAACCCACGACCTCCTGTAGACCAGGCGAGGTAGTCAACATCTCTCAGTGTCTGGGATTGAACCCACGACCTCCTGTAGACCAGGCGAGGTAGTCAACATCTCTCAGTGTCTGGGATTGAACCCACGACCTCCTGTAGACCAGGCGAGGTAGTCAACATCTCTCAGTGTCTGGGATTGAACCCACGACCTCCTGTAGACCAGGCGAGGTAGTCAACATCTCTCAGTGTCTGGGATTGAACCCACGACCTCCTGTAGACCAGGCGAGGTAGTCAACATCTCTCAGTGTCTGGGATTGAACCCACGACCTCCTGTAGACCAGGCGAGGTAGTCAACATCTCTCAGTGTCTGGGATTGAACCCACGACCTCCTGTAGACCAGGCGAGGTAGTCAACATCTCTCAGTGTCTGGGATTGAACCCACGACCTCCTGTAGACCAGGCGAGGTAGTCAACATCTCTCAGTGTCTGGGATTGAACCCACGACCTCCTGTAGACCAGGCGAGGTAGTCAACATCTCTCAGTGTCTGGGATTGAACCCACGACCTCCTGTAGACCAGGCGAGGTAGTCAACATCTCTCAGTGTCTGGGATTGAACCCACGACCTCCTGTAGACCAGGCGAGGTAGTCAACATCTCTCAGTGTCTGGGATTGAACCCACGACCTCCTGTAGACCAGGCGAGGTAGTCAACATCTCTCAGTGTCTGGGATTGAACCCACGACCTCCTGTAGACCAGGCGAGGTAGTCAACATCTCTCAGTGTCTGGGATTGAACCCACGACCTCCTGTAGACCAGGCGAGGTAGTCAACATCTCTCAGTGTCTGGGATTGAACCCACGACCTCCTGTAGACCAGGCGAGGTAGTCAACATCTCTCAGTGTCTGGGATTGAACCCACGACCTCCTGTAGACCAGGCGAGGTAGTCAACATCTCTCAGTGTCTGGGATTGAACCCACGACCTCCTGTAGACCAGGCGAGGTAGTCAACATCTCTCAGTGTCTGGGATTGAACCCACGACCTCCTGTAGACCAGGCGAGGTAGTCAACATCTCTCAGTGTCTGGGATTGAACCCACGACCTCCTGTAGACCAGGCGAGGTAGTCAACATCTCTCAGTGTCTGGGATTGAACCCACGACCTCCTGTAGACCAGGCGAGGTAGTCAACATCTCTCAGTGTCTGGGATTGAACCCACGACCTCCTGTAGACCAGGCGAGGTAGTCAACATCTCTCAGTGTCTGGGATTGAACCCACGACCTCCTGTAGACCAGGCGAGGTAGTCAACATCTCTCAGTGTCTGGGATTGAACCCACGACCTCCTGTAGACCAGGCGAGGTAGTCAACATCTCTCAGTGTCTGGGATTGAACCCACGACCTCCTGTAGACCAGGCGAGGTAGTCAACATCTCTCAGTGTCTGGGATTGAACCCACGACCTCCTGTAGACCAGGCGAGGTAGTCAACATCTCTCAGTGTCTGGGATTGAACCCACGACCTCCTGTAGACCAGGCGAGGTAGTCAACATCTCTCAGTGTCTGGGATTGAACCCACGACCTCCTGTAGACCAGGCGAGGTAGTCAACATCTCTCAGTGTCTGGGATTGAACCCACGACCTCCTGTAGACCAGGCGAGGTAGTCAACATCTCTCAGTGTCTGGGATTGAACCCACGACCTCCTGTAGACCAGGCGAGGTAGTCAACATCTCTCAGTGTCTGGGATTGAACCCACGACCTCCTGTAGACCAGGCGAGGTAGTCAACATCTCTCAGTGTCTGGGATTGAACCCACGACCTCCTGTAGACCAGGCGAGGTAGTCAACATCTCTCAGTGTCTGGGATTGAACCCACGACCTCCTGTAGACCAGGCGAGGTAGTCAACATCTCTCAGTGTCTGGGATTGAACCCACGACCTCCTGTAGACCAGGCGAGGTAGTCAACATCTCTCAGTGTCTGGGATTGAACCCACGACCTCCTGTAGACCAGGCGAGGTAGTCAACATCTCTCAGTGTCTGGGATTGAACCCACGACCTCCTGTAGACCAGGCGAGGTAGTCAACATCTCTCAG
>NW_024705780.1:0-23957 GCF_018977255.1 Callorhinchus milii | reverse complement strand
CAGCATGTGTCTGACACAGGCGGCAACCCGTCACCGTGCTAAAAGAGCATCCAAACCAAACGTGATTGCCACCGGTAATTAGCAATTTCCCTGTGTTTGGAATGGGTACTCTCTCTCTTCTGGGAGGTTTACCTAATCCCAGATTAGGCGCAGAGAGTATTAGGCACAGGATAATGCCTCATATCCTGGGGAACCAAGGCTTGAGGACCCTTGGAATATGAGTTGGGGTAACTTTTGAAGTTTAAACCAGCTCAAAAACGACATTGAGAGTGCTATCTGACAAGCTTCCCACTGCTTGTCCAACTAGAACCATCCGAGCCTTTAGGGTTTTGTTTTGTAGGATTATGCAGCTGAGTTGGAAGAATCCCTGCTTGTGGACAATGGGATCAAAGGCATTGCTTCCAGCGAGTGATAAATAGCAAACCACTCACATCTGGTATTCTGCGGCTCATGTTTGGCTCAACCACTGCATGTGGTTGTTGTTAACTGGGGATGCTATTTGAAAACATGACAAGCTGTGCCTGTGATAGAGGAGACTCTGAAATCAGTGTGATAGCGATTTCAATCTCCCAAATAAATGATGACTTGGAAAGATCTGATGGCTCCATTTTGAAAGTTCCCTTCCAATACTGAGGAGCAATAAAACAATTTAGTGATACACTATTTTCACCTCCAAAGCAATTTCAACACCAGTTCCATGACAGCACCTTGGAACGTCCTCTCAACGTGAAAGGCGCTATACAAACGTAATTTTGTATTGTATTGTACGACAACTTTGCACTGGGACTTTGACATGGTGAGTATGAACTTTCAGCTGGTAATCAATCTATTGACTTAAAGCTGCCCCTATAAACCATAAGAAAAATAGCCAATTTTAAACCTTCATTTTATCTGCTTATCTGTTATAAGCAAGTTTCCTGAAGGACAAAATATAACGATATTCCTTACGCTTGATACAGCGCCAGCCTTTCTCGTCAGGAGCAGGTCTTGTGTGCTTAACTGGATTTACTGTGAAGTTTAGTGACTGTATTTTACAGGCAAACTCGGCAGCCAATTTGCACACAGCAACAGCCCACAAACAGGCGTGAAGCGAATAACCAATTCTAGAAACGTAACAATGTTCTTTACATTTGGTACAGCAACTTTCAGGTCAGGAGGACGTCCCAAAGCACTTCACAGGATATATCATAAAGTGTATCTGTTTTGCGGGCAAACACGGCGGCCGAATTGTGCAAAGCAACATCCTACAGACACCCATGTAGTGAATGACCAATTTTTATTTGCCCAGGACATCGAGAGAAATTCCTTTCTCTTTTTCAATAGTGCCATAGGATCTTTAACGTCCACATGAACAAGCAGTCGGGACCTCAGTTTAACATCTCATCCGAAAGGCGGCACCTCACAGCGTAGATCTTGCACCTTTAAAAGTGGAGTCCTGTAGCTTAGTGGCTAGAGCACTCGCCTCACAAGCGAGAGGACCCGGGTTCGATTCCCACGCAGGGCGAAACGTTAGGCAACTTTCCTTACTCCGCACGTCTCTGTTAACCTCGGAGTAAATAGGAACCCAGTTGTTAGTCAATTGGCGGATCGCTTTTCCGGGGGTAATAATCCCTTCAAAATAAATTTAAAAAAGAAATAATTTGGTCACTCAATCCACGAGTCTTTGTGGGACTCTGCTGTGGGCAATTGGCTGCCGCGTTTGGCCCACAAAATATACAGGTCAATTCACTTTACAGTATATCCTATGAAGGGTTTTGAGACATCTCGAAGACATGATAAGAGGCTATATCAAATGCAAGGATTATTTAATTATAATAAAAGAGTTAATAGTCCAATGTATGAAAGACACAGTGCAGACACTGACATTCATAGCTTACTTTCTCACTTAGCAACAGGTTACTCCTCTCACTTAGCCATTGCATGACGACGGATAAAATTGGAAGTCTTTCCTTTTGAGACTGTTGAGCTCACTCACTCTCTGCAGGATTGTGGATGAAAGAGAGGGTATCAGCATGATCAGTCAAGACACGGGGAACGCAGAAATGTCAAACGAGGTTTCCTGTTGCTGTGGGATCACTTGGAAGATGATTCAGGAGTTCATCAAGTGAGTTGGGTAAACCTAAGTGTATGAAGGAATTGCAGGTGCTCTTAATTATGTTATCTAACTAAGATCCAATGTGTGAGACTCCAGGTGATTCCGTGGTTCTATTCACTGGTTAATTATATAATGAAGGGCTCTTGGATTTCCCTCTGTGCTTATATGCGGTATGTGGCTCACATCAAAGACCCGGCAGTGATCTGATGACGGCAGCATTGCTGCCAAATATCTTTCTGACAGACTCTCCAAGAGATGGCAGGGATAGTTGCCACAGTTATTGTTGCTAGCAACCAAAAAAACATATGATTTGTATCAGTAGGACTTTCTTAATCCTTGCTGTTCAATAAATCTGGATAATCCTGGAGGCGAAGAACAACCCCAGGCTCTTGTTTTCTACCACATCCTGACTTCTCCGTCCCCCCCGCCACCCCGCACAGGTCATCTCCTCCAATCTTCACTGCGAGGAGATGCTGGATTTCCTTGAATCCAAAATCAAGGGAATTCGCTCCACAGTCACTTCCCCTCCAACATCCACCGCACCCATCCGCACCCCCTCCCTCCCACACTCCGACTCCTATCCATCCTCCCCTACACATTTTCGTACCCGTTTCCCCACCCTCTGTCACCAAACTCATCCTATCCCTGAAACCCACCACCTGCTCCCTTGTCCCCATTCCCACTCCACTCCTTATCTCCCAGCTCCACCTCCTTGCCCCACATATCACAGACATCGTCAACCTGTCCCTCTCCTCTGACTCTGTTCCCATTCCCTTAAAAACTGCCACCATCACTCCCACCTTGAAAAAACCCTCCCTTGATGCGTCGCAGCTATCAAGCTACCGGCCCATCTCCAACCTCCCCTTCCTGTCCAAGGTCCTGGAACGAGTTATCGCCTCCCAGCTGTGCTCTTTCCTCTCCACCATTCATTATTCGAACCCCTTCAGTCGGGTTTCCGTGCTGCCCATAGGACAGAAACTGCCCTGGTCAAGGTCACCAATGACATCCTGACATCTGTGACCAGGGCTCCCTCTGCCTCCTCATCAACAACAACAACAACAACAAGATTCCATTTATAAAGCGCCTTTCACGTCAGGAGGACGTCCCAAGGCGCTGCACAGTTGGGTCATGACCCGAGCAGGGGGGAAATGGTCAGGGTGAGGGGAGGGGAGGGAGCGAGGAGGGGGGAAATGGTCAGGGTGAGAGGAGGGATGGGAGGGAGCGAGAAGGGGGAAGAGAGTCGAGAGGGGAGCTGAAGGCTCGGTCAAAGAGAAAGGTTTTGAGACCGGCCTTGAAGGAGGAAAGGGAGGAAGTAAGGCGAAGGCACTGGGGGATAGAGTTCCAGAGTCATCCTCCTCAACCTATCGGCAGCATTCGATACGGTCGACCATGCTATCCTTCTCCACCGCTTGTCCTCTCACCTCAACCTTCAAGGCCCTGTCCTTGAGTAGTTTAGGTCGTACCTCTCCCACCGTCTTCACTTTGTTTCCACGAATGGCTTCTCCTCCACCCCCCGCACTGTCTTGTGCGGTGTTCCTCAGGGCTCTGTCCTCGGTCCCCTCCTCTTCACCCTCTATATGCTCCCCCTGTGGTGATATCATCCGCAGACATGGGGTTAACTTCCACATGTATGCGGATGACACCCAACTCTACCTTTCCTCCTCTACCCTCAACTTCACGACCACCGATGTCCTGACAGCTGTCTGTCCGACATCGAGTCCTGGACGAGAGACAACGTTCTTCAGCTCAACGTGCGCAAAACTGAGGCCCTCCTGATTGGCTCACGTCAGTGCCTCCGCACCTCAGGCGCTGACACCATCAGCATCCAAGGCCGCACTCTCCACCTCTCAAAGCAGTTCGGAACCTCGGGGTTCTGTTGGACCCTGAGCTGTCCTTTCTCCCTCATATCCGCACCACAACTGGCACCGCCTTCCATCACCTCTGGAATGTCGCCAGACTACGGCACTACCTCACCCCTCACGCGGCTGAAACTCTGGTCCACGCCTTTATCACCTCAAGGCTGGACTATGGGAACTCTCTCCTCGCCGGCCTTCCCGGCACCTCCCTCCACACTGCAGGTCATTCAGAACTCTTCAGCTCGTGTACTGTCCCGCACCAGGCTTCGGGACCACATCACTCCCACCCTCGCTCGCCTCCACTGGCTCCCCATCCCCCAGAGGATCGATTTCAAGATTTTCATCCTCACCTACAAGGCCATTCACGGCCTCGCTCCCTCCTACCTCTCCGACCTACTATCCCCCTACCTACCTGCCCGTACCCTCCGTTCCTCTGGCTCCAGTCTGCTCCACATCCCCCGCCCCAACCGCCCTACCATCGATGGCTGGGCCTTCAGCCTCTCAGCCCCGAGGCTCTGGAACTCTATCACCCAGTGCCTTTGCCGCTTCCTCCCTTTCCTCCTTCAAGGCCGGTCTCAAGACCTTTCTCTTTGACCGAACCTTCAGCTCCCCTCTCGACTCTCTACCCCCTCCTCGCTCCCTCCCTTCCCTCCCCTCAACCTGACCATTTCTCCCCAAGGCTCGGGTCCCGACCCAACTGTACAGCACCTTGGGACGTCCTCCCGACGTGAAAGACGCTCTATAAATGAAATCTTGTTGTTGTTGTAAGTCAGGGAAGGAGGGGAATGGGACTGAAACGATTGCTCTTAAAAGAGCCAGCGCAGACACGATGGGCTGAATGGCTTTATTCTGTGCTTTCAAATGTCTATGGTTATAATAATAATAATAACAACCCTGGCATTTGATATAGCTCCTTATCATGTCTTTGAGAAGTCTCCAAGAGTCTCAGAGCATACACTGTAAGGCGAATTGTGTATTTTGTGGGCAAAACGTCATGTATGTGCCCAACTACCAATGTCAAGATAAATACATACTCGGAGTTAACAAATGACAGTGAAGGAAATACAGGGCTACCCTTGTTATAACATGCCCTGATTGAACCAGGAAAATTTACAGCACAGAAGGAGGCCATTCTGCTTGTCGGCCTGTGCTGGCTCTCTGAGAAAGCTATCCATTCAATCCCGTTTTCCTTCCTTTTTCCCCCCATACTCTTTTATGTCTGGCCTTATCACATTGTAATGTCCCAAGGCACTTCACACAATGAGCTACTTTGAAGCGCAGTGCGTGTTAATTATGTGGGCAAGCTTGATGGCTAATCTGCAACAGCAATAACATCACCAGCGTTGAACTGAATGACCTATTTAAACTACTGTGCTGAGTCTGTATGAGGAAGTGAGAGAGGAATATCGTTCAGAACACTGGAAGAACTACCAAATAGCAGGATCGATCTTTAATCCCAAATAGAGTCCGTTACAATGCAGATTTCTGTCAGCTCTGCAATGGAGTGCTAGCCTGGATTAGCGGTTCAAGGCTTTTCTGTAGAACGCTAACACTTCCTAATGGTGAAAAACATTTTTAATTGCCGCAGATTGCCCTTGGATGACAATTCACACAGGATTTGGTAGGCTATCATTTTTGTGGCACTCTAACTATTGACTCCCTTAAGAACATAAGAATTGCGAGACGAAAGAAGGCCAAGATCCATCCAGTTCACCTTCCACCATCCTGGCAGTCACATGCACATATCATGCCCTGAACAATATACGGTATCCCGAGATATTATTTCCTAAAAGAAATCTATCTCATTTGCTTTTGAAAGAGTCCACACTTTCTCCTCCCACCACCACCATCACCACCACCAACAAAATTACATTTGTATAGCGCCTTTCACGTTGGGAGAACATCCTAAGGCGCTGTAACAGACAGGGTTACAGACCTGAGCTGGTCAACAACTTTTATATTCAATGTTATAATATTTTATAATAATTGAAATTTAATTTTTAAAAAGCTTTTAAATGTAATTATTATAAAGTAATAATAATAAATATAACTTTTGAGATACCACCGATTTTATATGAATTTTAAACACCAACAAGAGAAGTTTCCCCTGGTGTCCTGAACAATAATTCCCCCAGATAAGAAAATTGGCCATTCACTTCATTTTTTTCCTGTAAAGTGTGTATTTGAGATTTTGTAGATATTTCTGAAAATCGTTTTTTGTGAAGAGACAACATGAAGAAAACCAATCATTTTGGGCAGTTCAATATTCATATCACTGTGTTGGAAATGGGACAATGGGGAAACGGTTTCAGATGAGAAACATTATTGAAGCGCGGAATTTTATGGCACAGCAAACACCAGATGGTAACAGTTCAGAAACCACTTTGCATAGAGCACAGGCTGGTACTGTGCTAAAATAATTTGTTGAATTATTCTCTCTGCATTGTCTTAAAATAATCACCTCAGTGCTTAGCCATTTCCCACCCAGACTCGTGGTTTTCACACCAATGCACATATCCATCCTACTTATTTGCATATAAAACATACAGTCACTACAGACTGTGACTGTGAAGTGTAGTGACTGTGTGTTTTATATGTTGTATATTATTGCTTTTGTCAAATAATCTGGTAAACGCGAATAAGCAGCTGAGGTCGTACAATTACTTAAAATGAAAGGTTACTACCTTGCAGCCACTTGATTAAATGGAATAAGCTTGGTGCCAGCACGCGGATCTATTGTGAATTCTCTGTGCATTTTCGCAGAATCTTCACAGGGTTATTCTCAAGTTGTCAGAGTTCACAGTGCAAAGAAATACATAGTGATTAGATTTTTCTAGTAGAATCTGAGAAGCTATATTTTAAGTGCCCGATGTGAAAGAAGCTGTATGGTATGAATGTAAATTTATATTGTAGTCTTGACAACTGTTGAATTATTGACAAGAATTACACTGTGAACTAAATTTGAGGGTATAACAAACACACTAACATTAATAATGAAAGAATGTGCGAGAACACGAGAGAGGTTTGGGTGAAGAAGGTCCTTTTACTCAATTTTATTCCATCTACCGTCCTCCCATTAAGCGTCAATCTATTTCTCAAAGAATGTTGGCTGAACCAACCTTCCTGGCATCCTATCCCCCGTCCTCTCTTATGAACATTCATTTCCTTGGAGCTGGATACCGACATGTCCCAGCTAATCTCACAAACATTTTGCCACATTCTGAATTTACCTTGTATTCGAGCGTCAGCCTAGAGCAGTGGTGGCCAAACTGTGGCACGTGGGCCGCAAGCGGCTCACGGGGCCACCGAGATGCGTCCACCCCTCCCCCCACCCCTCCTGAACATTCCCACAAGTCTAGGGTAAGTCTGTGTTCGATCGATAGTGTGTTTTCAGTTTTATCTTGATTGGATATTTCTTGATTTATGACACAAATCAATAAATATTCAATCAAGAAAATGTATCTTGTTGGCCACACCTGGCCTAGAGTTCGAGCTCAGAGTCCCGATGTGGGGCTTGAAACCGCATCCTTCTGATTGCGTGAGGTAAGAGTGCAACCGACTGAGCCAGTCTGACACCTCAAACCCACGCAGCTGCTCTTCTCTTACTTGCTCTTGCTATCCTGATGCACCTCTGATGGATCAAAGGCTGTGTTATGAATTCAGCACCCATGCCCAAACATGACCCACATCAATATCAGGAACAGTGCTGATCGGTTAAATGACATATTCAATTAATTCTCAGAGTCCTAGTGTTGCTCATCATAAGCTCAGTAAAGGCAGCATATAAATGGCTTGTAACAAATCCTATACAAAAATTATAGAAGACTCAACGACTTTGATACACCTGAGCCGTGGCTTTCTTCAGACTGAAAAATTCAAATTTTCTGATTCCAAATGAAGTTTCTTTTAAGAACCATATCCATCCCCATGTTATAATTACAAGTACAACATTTTTATTGATTGTGTGAACAATATAAATAAGGAATCAGAACTCCCTAAATAATGCTGCCTTATAAAAAATTCAGTGCTTCTGCATTTATATGTTATTGGGATTGAACACAATTAAATTAATAACATATTTTGTGTCAGAAAAGTGCTGTGTCTGATAACAAAAATAAAGGATAAGAGGATCCAGGCATTATTCCTTTCATCTTATAATGCATTCATATTATTGTTGGAGAATGGATTCCATAAAAAATCATTCTGAGAGAGAAGGAAAATGGGTGCATAAATGTTGTCACAGATTTCTCTCCTCTGTTCCCAATCCATCAATCTGTGGACCACGGAGAATAATTTTTGGATTTTATATAGTGCCTTATCACATTGTCGAGACTTCTCAAAGCACTTCGCAATAAAGTATTAAAGACTGTGTATTTTGAAGGCGAAACATGGCAGCCAGTTGCGCACAGCAATGTCCCCGAAACAGCCATGGAGTGAGCGACATTTGTCTTAAGGTGGGTTTTGAAGGTGGGGAGGGAGGGTCAAGGCGGGTGAAGTGCCAGAAAGGGGGGTGAAATGGTTCCAAATGGCGATTTCAGGCAGACACCAGGAAGTATTTCTTTACCCGGAGGGTAATTCACAACCAGAACAGGGTTTCCAAGAAGGATGGTTGAGGCCAGGACACTGGACTCATTTAAGAAACAGCTCAATGCTGCAGTGGGAGGGCAGTAAGATTGATGTAGGAGTAATGTAAGGATGAGATCAAATGGGCTGGACAGCCTTCTTCATCCAAATATCTGTTGTGACCTTGTGTCCTATTCTAATTCACCTCCCACTGAGTGAGGTATAAAGGTCCAGCAACACATCTCTTTGACTGAGATTCCAAAGCCATGAATCTATGGAGTTCTGTAGCTCAGTGGTTAGAGCGCTCGCCTCGCAAGCGAGAGGACCTGGGTTCTTAAATTCGAACCTAAAGTTTGATTCCCAGCAGGGCGAAACATTGGGCAAGTTTCCTTACTCCACACGCCTCTGTCTACCAGCAGTAAGTAGGAACCCAGTTGTTAGTTGATTGGCGGATCGCTTTTCTGGGGGTAATGATCACTTCAAAATAAATACATAAATACAAATAGTAATAATTTGGTCACTCGATCCACGACTGTGTGGGACGCTGCTGAGTGCAATTGGCTGCTGCGTTTCACCCACAAAATATGCAGTCGGTTCACTTTGCAGAATATCCTGTGAAGCGCATTGAGACGTCTCGAAGTATCATATCAAGTGCGAGGATTATTAGTATTATTACCACAGGGTTGAAGTGTTTTGTTTTGAGATGCTCTGCGTGGAGTCCCCTCCGTGAAACAGTTAGCTGCAGTTATGATTTCCAACCAGGAGGTGGCAACCTTTTGCCTTATTTTAAAAAAAAACTTTTGAAAAGGAAAAAAGACTTTGAAAAAGCGAAGGTCTGATACGGTGCGTTTTAATCAGTCGATTTTTTTTTAAGCTACAATATTTACGTCAGCTTAAAGCGTTTCGCTAATCCTTCAGTTTGCTTTGGAATCCTCGTTTCGCCCACAAAACATACAGTCAATTCACTTTACAGTAAGTTCTGTGAAGCGCTTTGAGACATCTCGAAGGCGTGAAAAAGCGCGATATCAAATGCAAGGATTATTATTATATTATTATTATAAGGACAGTTTTGATTCCTTTTGTGGTTTTGCCAGGGTTTTACATGACGTCCTGCTGTGTTGGTTAAGTGAGAGTATTGGGTTTGAGAAAGGGATGGAAAATATCAGTTTGGTTCGGTTGGTAGCACTTTCACCTCCAAGTCAGAAGATTGTGAGTTCAAGTCCCAGAGTTGTTGGAGCATGTGTTCTACTATATGCTTGTCCCCCACATGAATCCTCGACTGAACAGGCTATAAGGAGTTGTAAATGATTACTATTCAATAGAGGTATCTGCAACTTAATCTTATTTCCTTGTCTATCATCATCCTTGTCATCATCATTGTCTACCAAGCTCCCTCTTAAATATTTCAACCCATAATCTACAATCACTGGGACCACGAAGCAAATACCACATTTCCACAACGATTTGTGTGCAAATATGTTTTCTGATTTCCCTCTTAATTGGGTTTAACTCTAGTTTTAAGATTCGGTTCCCTCTTTTTTGTGGTTTGCCTTTGCTTATTAAACAATCGCACTTATTTCACAATCTCCTCAACAGTAAATAAACAGTTATTTCTTGGGTCTTTCCCCAGAACACAGTGGCAAGCCAAGCCAATTGGTTTATAGACCAATTAATTAATTCCATTTGTTAGGACAGCAAGTTGTGAGGCAGCTGTCAAAATGACTACATTACACTGATATAGCTAATAATATCATGCACCAACTGCAGGATCTTTCAGGATCTTAATAACTCACCCATCTGCTCGTGCTTCTTATCTGTTGCTAAAGTGACTATAAATATTTCAGTTCTGCTAGAAATATAGATTTTTTTAAACAAGACGTATCATTTGAGATGTAGAGATAAGGCCATCTTTCGAAAAGAGCTCGCACTTTTATCATCTTGAAGACGTCAATTTGCTTTTTTGTATAGGATAACAATATCCCATGTGAAAAACAAGTTTTAATATTTATTTCCAGATCATCAGTTTACGCTGTTTGACTGTGTCATTAATTAGGTTCAAGCTACTTTGTGAGCCTATGGAAGGTTCATATCCACCCTCTTTGCTCTTTGCACCCTCCTCAAGGTGAAATTCCACATTTTGCCTAAGTTCTGGACTCTCTCAAATACTAATAATCCTTGCATTTGATGTAGCGCTTCATCACTTTGTCGAGACGTCTCAAAGCACTTCACAGAATATGCTGTAAAGTCAATTGGCTATATTTTGTGGGCAAAACGCGGTAGACAATTGCACACAGGGGTGTCCCACAAACAATCGTGGATTGAGTGATTAATTTTTTTTAGAAAAAAGTACGCTAAATAAGGTGAGTAAATCCAGATAATTTCTCCCCGTCCATTCAAATTCATGCCCACCTGAGGTGATATACTTCACCCACCCCACCCACCTTCCCCCTAGACATCCTCCTGACGTGAAAGGCATTTGTAGAAAGGCCATTTGTGGTTCCAGTGCTAAGGGTTTATTGCGGTATCCGCGCTCCGAGATGGATAGAACCCTCCTCGTCGTACAGGACGCGAGAAGAAGAAAAACGCAGCGTCTGCAGCATCCGCAGGCGACATCTGGGTCGCCCTCCCTCCCTCCTGGTCCCTGCCAGCATCCCCTCCCCTCCCTCCCTGGTGCCCTGCCAGCACCCTCCCTCCCTGGTGCCCTCCCTCCCCCCCCTTCCCTCCGCATCCCTCCCCTCCCTCCTCCCTGGTGCCCTGCCAGCATCCCTCCCTCCCTCCTGTGCCCTGCCAGCATCCCTCCCTCTCTCCCTGGTGCCCTGCCAGCATCCCTCCCTCCTCCTCCTCCTGGTGCCCTGCCAGCATCCCTCCCTCCCTCCCTGGTGCCGCCTCCCTCCCTCCTCCCTGGTGCCCTGCCAGCATCCCTCTCCTCCCTCCTCCCTGGTGCCCTGCCAGCATCCCCCTCTCTCCCTCCTCCTCCCTGGTGCCCTGCCAGCATCCCTCCTCCTTCCCTCTCCCTGGTGCCCTGCCAGCATCCCCCTCTCTCCCTGGTGCCCTGCCAGCATCCCCCTCCTCCCTCCCTGGTGCCTGCTGCATCCCTCCCTCTCTCCCTGGTGCCCTGCCAGCATCCCTCCCTCTTCCCTGGTGCCCTGCCAGCATCCCTCCCCCTCCCTCCCTGGTGCCCTGCCAGCATCCCCCCCTCTCCTCCCTGGTGCCCTCCTCCTCCCTCCCTCCCCTGGTGCCCCTCCCTCCCTCCCTGGTGCCCTCCCTCCCTCCCTCCCTGGTGCCCTCCCTCCCTCCCCCTCCCTGGTGCCCTCCCTCCTCCCTCCCTGGTGCCCTCCCTCTCTCCCTCCCTGGTGCCCTCCCTCCCTCCCTCCCTGGTGCCCTCCCTCCCTCCTCCCTGGCCCTCCCTCCCTCCCTCCTGGTGCCCCCTCCCTCCCTCCTGGTGCCCTCCCTCCCTCCCTCCCTCCCTCCCTGGTGCCCTGCCAGCATCCCTCCTCCAGATGTGGTCCATGTGCCGCCGGGAAACCTCCCGTCGCCATGGCGACGGCTGCCCTGGCGACCGGGTCACGTGAGGCCGACCACCCCAACCCGGAAGGGCGGCCGGTCGCCATGGTGACGGCGTCTGTTTGTGGCTGAGGGCGGATGGAGCCGCTGAGAGCCCGGGCCAGGAGGGGCTCCTCTGGTGGGTTTGTGTGGGCGCAGCGTTTGCAGCCGATAAACTCCAGTGGGTGGGGGTTTGGGGGGGGTGGGGGGTGGGGGGGCGGTGGTGGGGGTTGGGGGGGCGGTGGTGGGGGTGGGTCTGGCGGGGGTTGGGGGGGCGGGTGGGGGGTTGGGGGGGCGGTGAGTGGGGGGGGGGGGCGGTGGGTGGGGGGTTGGCAGGGGGTGGGGGTGGGGATTGGAAAGGGGTCTTTAGAACATTGCCCCCCCCCCCCCCGAGTGGATTCATAAGCCACTGTTTGCTCAACTGCCGCCGTGTGCTTTTATTATTATTATTATTTGGGGGGCTGGGGGGGGGGGGGAGTTTCATGGCAGAAAAGGACTGAATTTCACCCCCACCCCCCAACCCCAACCCCACCCCACACACACACACACACAACAAAAGAAAGAGAAGGGAGTGAGACTCTGACCCTGACCCCCCCCCCCACCCACTGTCACTTTTGGGGGTGCGCTCAACCCTCAGCAGTCGGGAGATGGAGGGGAACAAAAATGATGACCAGCAGATTACTTGATCCATTATTTCTTAATAACGTCTGATCGATATTGTCCAATGTCCTCTAACTGTTCCTTCTGCTTTGGCTGAATGTCCCCACGTAACGCGCTGTCGATTGCCGCATTGCTACGAAGAGCGTATCTGTGTTTGTGCCCTTACATTCATTGTACTCGTGTGTTGTGCATTGTGTGTGTTTTGTTGTGTATTGTGTATTGTATGTTTTGTGTTGTGTATTGTGTGGGTTGTGTTATGTGTATTGTATGTTGTGTGTGTTGTGTATTGTGTGTGTGTGTGTGTGTGTGTGTGTGTTGGTGTGTGTGGAAATTGATATCCTCCTATAGACAATAGGAGCTATGAAATGTAGGGTGAAACAATTATGGCTAACAGATTGCTTAAACCATTATTTCTTAATAACGTCCTCCTCTAATTGTCCGGTTACTTTACTGAATGCCCCCACGCTCTTTTTTTTAAACCTTTGTCAGAGTAGATTCCCACAGGAGAAATTTGACCATCCGGCATAACCCAAATCCAGAACTAGGGATTTTAATGCATCTTTTAGGAGTGTTAAAATCATCCTAAACCACAGCATAAGTTAATTGAATGACCATTGATTTATAAGTGATTTGCAGAGCTTCAATCAAAACCGTGACAGGCCCTGATATCTGACTGTTTCGTGACTGTCAAGTAAACGCTCGTTGAACTGGTGTTTAATAGAAAAAGATAGTCCTTGCATTTGATTGCAAAACTCTTCTTGGGTGTAGTTGCTGTGAAGGGCAGCGGTTGTGTTTGTAGGAAAATGAAGCAATTATTTTCTCCACATCCAGTCCCGCAAACAACAACGATATTAATAATCCTTGTTATCGCCACTCTCTTCCAGGAACACCTACCTTGAAGAAGTTCTGCTCTTCCCTGCAACGTGACTTTCATTCTTCCGTTTTACCCTGCTCATCATTAACACCTCTTTAGCTCATCATCCCCTGTCCTCTACCCCATTTTCTCCTTTGTCTTCTTTGCCCGGCCTCCCCCCTCTTTGTTAGCCCTTAAAAGCCTCTCCCTCCCAACATGCCCCAACTCTGCAGCTCGTGTACTCTCGCGTACCAGGCTCCGCAACCCCATCACTCCCACCCTCGCCCGACTCCACTGGCTCCCCATCCCCCAGAGGATCGAGTTCAAGATCCTCGTTCTCAGCTTAAAGCCATCCATGGCCGTGCTCCCTCCAACCTCTCTGACCTGCTGACTCCCTACCAACCTGCCCGCTCCCTCCGCTCATCGGGCTCCGGTCTGCTCCGTGTCTCCTGCCCGACCCGTCCTACCATCGGTGGCCAGGTTTTCAGCCTCTCTGCCCCCAGACTCTGGAACTCCTCGCTTCCTCCCTTGCCTCCTTCGAGGCCGGTCTCAAGACCCTCCTCTTCGATCGTGCCTTCGGTTGCCCTCCCACCTCTCTGCCTTCCCTCACCCCTACCCCACCCCTCCCCCATGCTCAAGCCCTGACCCCTGACCCGCCAGTGCCTTGGGACGTTCTCCCGATGTGAAAGGTGCTCTATAAATGTAATTTTGTTGTTCTTGTTGTACATAGCATCTTAACACTTCTTCAAAACATCTCAGAGCACTTTAACAGGATTTTTACTGTGAAGTGTAGTGGCTATGACGTCCTACTGACGTGAGAGGCCCTCAAATGTAATTTGTGGTTGTTGTTGTGCATTTGGTAGGCAAATGAGTTGAATGACCAATTTACCTGGGGGACAGTTAGCCAAGATACAAGACGATCCTCTCTTCTTTTTGCAAGATCCTTAACATAATGTCCTCCTGACATGAAAGGCGCTACACAAATATACTTTGTTGTTGTTTTTGTTGTATTTTCCTGACTGGGCAGATAGGATCTCGGTTTAACATCTTATCCGAGGCACCCTATCAACATTGCAGTGTTGATGCTCGTTGTGCTGGATTATGAGCTTCAAGACCTAATATGGGCTTTAATCCAGCGCCATAAACCTTCTGAAGCAAGAATGCCACCAACTGAGAGAGGCTGACACTCATTAAATTAAATACTCCTGGAGCAATAGTAAACTGTAGCAGTGCCTACAAGCGATGGTTTATCGTGGAGTGGGCTGTGATTGAACCATTAACTTTGAGAATCAATTATTTTATTGTAGCGAGTTTGCGGGGATCATGAGACATGAAAGACATTAGAACTGCTCTTTCACCGTAAGTCTATTCTTCATTTCTGTTCTGTAATTTACTTAATGTAGTGCGGAAATATTAAAGACAGATTTAAAGTCCTGTGATGCTGCTGTGAGAAGCAGCATGATATATTATCCCATTCACATGTTTCTTAATAACCATTTTCTCGAATAATGTATTTTAGATCAGCAGTTTAGGCAACAAATAGAAGTCTTTTCATTCTAATTTCATGCCACAAAGACAAATTGTGTCCTGCTGCTGCTGTGTGTGTATGTGTGTTTTTTAATAGATATACAACACTTGTAATGAATGATGGCTATTTCTGTGTGTTTGTTTTACCATAAGAGAAAGAAAGAACTGTATTTTTGTAGTGCTTAATCGCAAAGGAATGCCTCAAAGCGCGTCAAAATAATTACCGTGAAGACTGTATTTTTTGTGGGCAAATCCAATCTATTTAGGTGGACATTAAAGATCCCATGATATTAGCGGAAACGAGTATCTCCCAGTGTTGTGGCCAACAATCCATTCACTTTATGGCTATAGAACGGGATCTTGCTGTGCTGTTGGGTTTGTTTACAAATTCACAGTCACTACATTTGACGATAAATCATTTCTTCGTCTTTCTGTTTTTAGGAATATTCAGATCAGTTTGCACAAGTGACAAATTGTCTTAAATTAGCACTTTTTTATACAGAAGAAAACATCTAACGCTATTCATTTCGTCACTTTCGTTGCTGCAGACATTCCACTGAATATTTCTTACCTTGTCATACAGAATGGGCTTTAAGCGCTTCAAACCAAGAAAATGTCAGAAAAGAGAAGCGCGAGGAAAAACGTACAGTTTGCAAACAAGAAAGACAAGCCCAATACACAGGCCAAGAAAATTGAGAAAGCTAAGGAACTGACAGAATCACAGAAGGAAGAACGGACACACAAGCAGAAGGTGGTACATGCTCTGAAACTTGAGGAAATCAATGAGCAGAAACAGCAACTGGAAAAGAAGAAACAGAACGAAATTATTGGGCAACTCAAGGCAGCTGAATCTTTAAACAGGATAGGAGCCATGCGCTTGCGGTTCAAAACCATGAGAGTAAGTCAGATACCATTCTTACACTGTGAGCATTCACATCTTGACTCCCCCACCCTCCCGCCTCAACAACAAATTACATTTGTACAGCTCCTTTCATGTTAGAGCACTTGCCTTGCAAGCCAGAGGACCTGGGTTCGATTCCCGGGCAGGGCCAAATGCTGGGCAAGTTTCCTTACTCCACACGCCTCTGTTTATCTAACAGTAAATAGGAACCCAGTTGTTAGTCGATTGGTGGATTGCTTTTCTGGGGGTAATAATTACTTCAAAATAAATGTTAAAAATAATTTGGTCACTGAATCCACGACTGTTTGTGGGACACTGCTGTTTGCAATTGGCTGCCGTGTATCACCCACAAAATATACAGTCAATTTACTTTACAGTGTATCCTATGAAGCGCTTTGAGACATGATAAGGCGCTATATCAAATGCAAGGATTATATATTATATGAACAAGAAAGGGCAGACATGCTAAAGAACAACAAATAGAGGTTGGGGAAATGGAATAACAATAATAATAATTATTATTATTATAACAGTCATGGATTGAAGTGACCAATTCCTATTATTTTTTTGAACGAATTATTACCAAAAAGCAATCCAGCAATCGAATAATAACTGGGTTCCTGCTTACTGTTAGGTAAACAGTGGCGTGTGGAGTAAAGAAACTTGCCCAACGTTTCACCCTGCAGGGAATAGAACCCAGGTCTGGTTTGCGAGGCGAATGCTTTAACCACTGAGCTACAGAACTCCATTTCTGGGCCTCGCTGGCTGATCCAAGCACAAGAAAGATTAGAAAGGATGATTAGAGGATAGAGACAGGAAGATTTTCTTTACCCAGAGAGTAAATAATAATAATAATAATCCTTGCATTTGATATAGCGCTTTTCACGTCTTCTAGACGTCCCAAAGCGCTTCACAGAATATACTGTAAAGTGAATTGACTGTATATTTGTGTGCGAACGCGGCAGCCAATTGGGTAACAACAACAACAACAAGATTCCATTTATTGAGCGCCTTTCACGTCGGGAGGACGTCCCAAGGCGCTGTACAGTTGGGTCAGGACCTGAGGGGGAAATGGGGGAAATGGTCAGGGTGAGGGGAGGGAAGGGAGGGAGCGAGGAGGGGGTAGAGAGTCGAGAGGTAAAGCAGTGTCCCACAAACAGTCATGGATTGAAAATGACCAATTTATTATTGTTTTGTTTTTTGGAGGGATTATTATTAGGTGTGTGGAGTAAGAAAACTTGCCCAAGGTTTCGCCCTGCAGGGAATTGAACTCGGGTCTCTCGCTTGCAAAGCGAGTGTCAGGAAGGGTGGTGGATGCCAGGACATTGGAATCATTTGGAAAAGCAGCTCCATGCTGTAGTGGGAGGACAGGAGAGTGGGTGTTGTGGAGAGTTGAGACCAGATTGCCCAAAAGACCTTTGTCACCTTTCCTGGTGTCCTGGCCGACAATCCCCCAAATAAAATTGGTCACTCACTTTATTGCTGTTTTTGGGACACTGCTGTGTCGCCCACAAAATATATCCTGCGAAGCACTTTGAGACATCTCAACAACGTAATAAGGCACTGTATCAAATTATTATTATTTTTATTATTATCTGAACCAATCTTATGATATAAATTTTTGTACACTTGAATACTTATCAGCTAATTTAATACCGCAATCTTGATTTCAGAAGACAGATGCCTCGTGTGTTGCAAACTGCACAACGATATTTGGCTGGCCTTTAATAATCGTAATAATAATAAGAATCCTTGCATTTGATATAGCGCCTTATCACGTCATTGAGACGTCTCAAAGCGCTTCACAGAATATACTATAAAGCGAATTCACGGTGTATTCTGTGGGTGAAATGTACTGCCAATTGCACAAAGTTACCAAATGATGCAAACCTCAGCAGGGCTTGGAAATGCCACACACACACACACAGAAAAAAAATCAGAAGATTGTGGGTTTCTTTTTGCAAAGTGTGTTTGTGTGCCAGAGTGTTTTCGAGGCTGTGACACACTTTTGGGCATTTGAAATAATGGCATAAAGCCACTCAAACTTTCTTCCGGTGGTTTATACATCCTATGCACACACAAACACACACACACACACACCCTTCGAGTGCGGTGTAGCATTGTGAAGGGCCCTATATAAACACAAGCGGTTGCTGTTGTTGTCGTTGTCGCCGCTGTGGTACCTTGATAGAAACAAAATTGAATTGTTTGTTTTCTCATTTTAGGCTGAAGCAATCAATCATATGATAGCATCTCAGCCAACAGCCAGGAAAGCTGTACGACTAGAGTGTCTTCTTCCACCTGTCCAAGAGTATAGAGATCTCAAGGACACACTGGATAAACTGCAGGTACCTTCCTTCACAGGGAGAAATCTTTTGAGAGGGGAGATGGGGGAAGGTGTCAAGCTGCTTTCTCTTGTCCAGAACTGTAGAACCAGAAGACACGGCCTGGGTTTGAAGGGGGGGGTAAATTCAAAACAATTCTGCAGAAACGCTATTTCAAGGAGCGAGTAGTAAAAAAAAAGGCTTTCGAGAGAGACGGTGGAATCAGAAAGTGTTGATTCTTTCAAAAGCAAATTAGCTAGATTTCTTTTAGGAAATAATAATGTGGGATACAGTCACCTCCGTCCACCTTCCCATACCTCGCCCATCCTCTCCTCAAACTCCAACTGTGAGGAGATGCTGGACTTCCTTGAATCTAAAATCGAGGGGATACATTCAGCCACCTCAGCCCCATCCATACCCACCCCCTTCACCTCTCCCTCATGACCCAACCCCACCCATCCTTCGACCCTTTTTCTCCCTCCTCCCTCACCACGACTGTCCGCAAACTCAAACCCACCACCTGCTCCCTCGATCCCATCCCCATCTCCCCCCTCATCTCCCAACTCCACCTTCTGGCCCCCCTCCTGTCCGATGTCATCAACCTCTCCCTGTCCACGGGTTCAGTTCCCACCCCCCGAAAAACAGCCGTCACCCCCATCCTGAAAAAACCTTCTCTGGACCCATCCCTCCTCTCCAGCTACTGCCCTATCTCTAACCTCCCATTCCTCTCCAAGGTCCTGGAACGATTCATTGCGTCCCAGCTCCACTCCTTTCTTTCTTGTCATTCCCTCTTTGAACTCCTCCAAACCGGCTTCCGCGCTGTCCATAGCACGGAAACAGTCCTTGTCAAAGTCACCAATGATATTCTGAACATCTGTGATCAGGACTCCCTTTGTCTCCTTGTCCTCCTGAACCTCTCTGCCACCTTCAACACTGTCGACCACTCCATCCTCATATACCACCTCTCCGCTTTACTCAATCTTCATGGACCTGCCCTTGCCTGGTTCGATTCCTATCTCTCTCACCATCTCCACTTTGTTGCCTCTAACGGTTTCTCCTCCAGCCCCCACACTGTCATGTCTGGCGTCATGACAGTGCGGGGGCTGGAGGAGAAACCGTTAGATGCTCCCCCTTGGTGACATCATCCGCCTCCATCGGGTCAACTTCCACATGTATGCGGATAACACCCAACTCTATCTCTCTGCCTCCACCCTCAACTCTGGGACCACTGCTGTCCTGACAGACTGCCTGTCAGACATCAAGTCCTGGATGAGGGCAAATTTCCTACAGTTGAATGTGAACAAGACTGAGGTCCTCCTGATTGGCTCACGCCAGCGCCTCAGCACCTCAGGCTCTGGCAACCTCAACCTCCATAGTTGCACACTTCAACTCACCAGCCAGTCAGGAACCTGGGGTCGTGTTCGACCCTCAATTGTCTTTTCTTCCCCACATTCAAGCTATGACATGCTCTGTCTTCTCTCACCTCCGTAACATCGCCCGACTCCGCCACTACCTCACCCCTCAGACTCTTGTTCCTGCCTTCATCACCTCCAGGCTCGACTATGCAACACCCTGCTTGTCGGCCTTCCCAACTCCTCTCTCCACAGGCTGCAGATAATCCAGAACTCTGCAGCCCGTGTCCTCTCCCGCACCAAACCCCGTGACCCCATGTCCCCCACTCTTACCCGACTCCATTGGCTCCCTATCCTTCAGATGATCCAGTTCAAGAACCTGGTCCTCACCTACAAAGCCCTCCATGGCCTCGCCCCACCCTATCTCTGCGACCTCCTAAACCCCTACCAACCCGCCTGTTCCCTCCGCTCAGCCGGCTCTGGCCTGCTCCACGTTCCCCCGACCCACCCGCCCCGACCTCAGCCACTCTGCCCCCAACCTCTGGAATTCCATCCCCCAATCACTCCGCCTCGCCCCCTCCTTAGCCTCCTTCAAGTCCCGCCTCAAGACCCTCCTCTTCGACCATGCCATCGGCCATGCCCCTTCCCCTCCCCTCCCTTCTCCCCCCTGACACCAGCTTGTACACCCTCCAGTGCCTTGGGACGTCCTCCTGACGTGAAAGGTGCTATACAAATGTAGTGTTGTTGTTGTTGTTGTATATAGTTTGGGACATGACATGTGCATGCAACTGCCAGGATGGTGGAAGGTGAACTGGATGGACTTTGGTCTTCTTTCGTCTAGCGATTCTTACATTCTTGTGTCACTTTGTGACGTCTTCCTGACATGAAAGGCGTTGTATATAAATGTAACTTGTATTGTATCTAAGATGAAAATGGGTTTCTCCCTCACTCGTTTTTCAGATTCTTCACATTTCTTTTTGCTTTAAAAAACAATTGTGCGCGTGGTTTGTTTTCGCGTGAAGGACACTATGTTACTGTGAATGCTATTTCATTCAATCTTATTTTGTGAAGGACACTATGTTACTGTGAATGCTATTCCATCCAATCTTTTGTGTAGACCCTTTCACTCTGGGTTGCGTTAAAGTAGTAGCTTGCTGTAGTAAATGGGAAGATGATAGGCTGGCTATTCTGGAAGGGTGAGATCAAATGAGCCAAAGGGCCTTCTTCACTTGAACCTCTCTTGTGATCTTGTGACGTGAAAAAAAAAATGGTATGCTTCTTTCGCAGAGAAAACGAGTGGAGAAACTACTGGACGATGAATTGGAGCTGTCCATCATTCGAATCCTCTGATGTGCAGCGAATCATAAACACTGATCCAGTTGAAGCATCGTTGTTTATAGTTATCTGAAAACTGCAGGATGTCTTGCTTATTAATCTAAAATAATATTTATTGACAGATATAATGTGGGGCACATCTGAATGTACTGTACGTGCATATTGGCAGAATAAGCCAGGGCTTGGGGTTGTTTCGTTCTTTGAAATCAGGCGACCAATACAATAATTTCATCTGTCTTGCTTACAGAGATTTATATTTGATTACATAATAGGAGAACGCTATTCATTCCATCAATCAGAGTCTCCAACAGGCTATTCCATGCATTACCTTCTCTATTCCCCCTTCCCTGCCATATCCGTTAGAATGGCTTCCCAATTACCCATGCATCTTTCTGTCGATGCCCTCAGTTGATTCTGCATTTAGGACTCCCTGGGGCATTGCATTCTAAGATCGGGTCACTTTGCAAGATCAATTGATTCCAGCACCAGTGCAAACCTATTTACTTTAAAGGTTGGGTACTCCAGCACTTGATTGACTCTGTTTATTTTGTCAATTGCAATCACGGTGTACAACACCTCAGCTAAACGCCTCCGCTACCTTCTCAGCTGCAGGAAATGCATCCCCTGGCCCACTCAACCTTTCACAATACAGTAGTTATTTACCCCTTGTTTTCCACCTTACTGTTTGGAAAATTTGGTGAGACGTCAAATTGCCTATTAACTGTACTCAGGTTGCAAGTTAAGAGTTAATTTGTTTCAGTTTTACTTAAACCTTTTCTATTCTCAATCTAGAATTAATTGCCTTTTACCACTGTTTGAATGTTTTACTTTATCCGTTTAAGCAGCAGACTTTTTTTTCTGAGTGCCTACACTCTGGAACTCAAGATAAAGATCCTAAAAAGATCAAAAAACCTGTTCTTTTAATGTGATTTTCCATTGAAAACACCATGTTTTAAGATCTCTGGTGAGAAATTCCATTTGGCAGACGTTCAGAGATGTATCAAAGGAGCAAAAGAGGGATGCTATAGTTGAGAGAATGAGGAAGGAATCTCTTTCAATTGCTCCTGTAGCCTTTGGGTCCAAATGTAATGAGGTTTGAATCCATCTAATAAATTATTCCTAAACCCAAACCACACTGCAATGGGATCATTTAATTTAATTCCACTTTCCATGCCTGCTTGCCACATCATATAACATACCTTCCAAATATCTATGCTAAAGTGTGAAGGAATTTATAGATAAAAGTGAGACACTTGAAGTTGATCCGTTAAGAGATAGAGAGACAGTGGAGCCAAGTGAGGACTGGAGTGATGGGCACGCTCAAATAGCTGTCTAATTCCTCCTGAATTGAATGAAATACGTAAACACTCCATTGTCACCCATCATAACTGCAACATCTTAATGTAGAAGGAATTCAAGAGCAATGTGCACTCAAATGTCAGAGAGGCTAAATGAATGTTACTCAGTAATGTGCACAGATGAGTTTTTTTTGTCTGAAAGGTGTCAACTGAAGGTTACCAACCAGTGACCACTAGTTAAACTCTGTAAATCTGGTCACAGAGTTTATCCTGTTTGTCGTTAGGCAGTTTTATAGATCAACTGTAATCTGGTTGAAGGACGGCTCTTTAAAACCATGAGATACGCTACATATTGCAGGGCGAACACTCTTTAACTGTACCACAAGAGGTAAGATGATAGGATGCTGCAGAAAAGAGTTTCCTGTTATTTCACCAGACACTCAAGCAAGAGTGGTGAGTTAACCAGGCAAATCTTGGTGTCAATGTCAATCAATTTGTTTGAATATCTTTTTAACAAGAACTTGCTTTCACTTTGCAAATGCAGTCAATCTAGAATAAGTAGCCCTCAACAAAATAAAAGTTGTTTGAACAAGAAATATTGTGCACACTTATTAAAAAAAACAATTTTGGGGGAGGGAACAAGGAACAACTGGTTTAGCTTTGTGTCTGTGATATTGTAGCCTTAACTTTGTGATCACAGCAGCAATGAGAGATACTGATCTTACTGAACTGCTGTCCTGAGCTGCAAGATGTTTCCTGTGATTTGGTGTCAGAGATAAGCAGGTGGGGTCTTTGCAATTGCTTTGCATGTAGTGAGGTCAAATGCCTGAGTACCATTAGCTGATGAGTGAGGGTGATCGAACGGGCAAAAGTTCAGTTGTGTGTTAGCACTTTTTGCTCCAACTGGATTAAGATGGCGACACAGATGCAGGGAATTAAATCAGAATCCTTTTCCCCAAGATCTGTTCAGGTGAAGAAGGCCCTTCAGCCCATCTGGTCTCATCCTATTGGACCTCCCATCACAGCAACAACCTTTTTTAAATTTATATATGATTCCCAGAGTTCTGGCATAAACCACCCTTCCTGGCAGCCTGTTCACAGTCGTTAATTACCCTTTGGGTAAAGAAAAACTTCCTGGTGTCTCTCTTGAAATGATCCTTTTGCAACTCTAGACTATGAACCTCTTGTTCACCCAGTTTCAGTTGCAGGAGCTAAACATTTTCTGGGCCCCGTATTAAGTTTATGCATAATTTCCAGTGGTAAGGATTTTACAAGTAACAAGATTTTAGGCGTGGCAGTAATCCGCAACCTTACATTTTATACATAATGAAAGGTCCAAGCTCCAGTCAGCCTTGATTCAGTGTCAGATGATTTCATCACCCACCTCACCATTCACGCACCTTTCAAACCAACCATTATGGTTTCCCATCGATTTGATAATTTATGTAATTTGCACTTTTGAACTCTGCTTCCTGCCGTACTCTGCGTTTTCAAGATCAGGAACCCTTGTGACTGGCTGTCTTTTAAAACAAATGTTGTTGCTCAGATGTCATTGTTCATACTTCAAAAACTAGAAAGCAAAAAAGAGACCAAAAAATATTAATGTTACGCAGGCAAAAGCAGCAACTAACTTTGTCAGCAATGTCCAAA
>NW_024705779.1:0-23998 GCF_018977255.1 Callorhinchus milii | reverse complement strand
CAATGACAGGAAAAGGTCAGGAATTAGTGGGCTGCTTGAGGAGGAGGAAAGTCAACATCGCATACATCCAGGAAACAAAATGGAAAGGCAGCAAAGCGAGAGAGATTGGCTGTGGGTTTAAAGTGTTATACCATGGACCAACAGCAATGAGAAATGGGGTTGGAGTTGTGCTGAGTACGGAGATGAAGACAAAGGTGGTGGTAATCATACGAGTGAATGACACTGATGATAGTCAGACTGGTACTGGACAGTGTAGTGCGTATGCCCTGCAGATGGGCTGCAGTTGGTAAGAGAAGGATGCACTTTGGGAGAGCTTAGACCAGGAGTTTCAGAGCTTACTGGTAGATGAAGCAGTGGTGATTGGTGCAAAATTAAATGGAAGAGTGGTAAGAAATAAGGATGGATAGAAGATACGGATATAACAGTAGGAATGAGGGAGGAGAGGACATTCTTTGAATGGCCTAGACAAATCAAGTTCAAGTTCATTTATTAGGTATAGCCTGTGAGCCGTTCAGCTCTTGAATCGGGTGCAACCGCAACAAACAAAAAACAAAAACATGAACAAAAAAACATCTTAAAGTGAATGATCTTGCAGTGGTGAATACCTACTTCCAGAAGCAGGAGGGACATCTGATGACCGACCAGAGTGGAGAGGTGAAGAGCCAGATAGATTTTATTCCGATGAGCAGGAAGCACCTGAAAGGAGTGCATAACTGCAAAGTGATCTTTGGAGAGTGTGTGACTGGCCAACATAGACTACTGGTGGCAGACTGTGTAGTGAAAGGAGTTAGGAAGAGGAAGGTGAGAAAAAATAACTGTAGCAGGGTGAAGTTGTGGTGACTAAATAATGACAAAGAAAATGTCTGCAGGCAAGCTATGGAGAACTTAAAAAGCATAAGGCCTAGTGGGAGAGTGAATGAAATATGGCAACATCTGGCGAGTGGAATACTGAAAGCAGCAGGTAGTACAGTGGGAGTGAGCAAAGAAAGACCGATGCAACAGAAGGAAACATGGTGGTAAGAAGTGGCAGAACACGAGAGAGAAGGGCCATCTAGATGAATAGCTGGCAGCGAGAAGAGCGGCAAAGCGAGTGGTAGCAATGGCAAAAACAACGGCATTTGCACAACTCTACCAGACGTTTTACAGCAAAGAAGGCTAGAAGATGGTCTACCCTTTGGCAACAACCAGAGAAAGAGAGATGGAAAGAGTACTTTGAGAAGTTGCTGAATGTGGAAAACTCAAGACGCAAAATGGTCGAGGAACATGAAACAATTGAAGTAGTTGCAGAGACTATAGCCAGAGAAGAGGTGGTGGAGGCTCTGGTGAGCATGAAACATCAAAAGGCAGCGGAGCCAGATGAGATTCAAATTGATGTTTAAATTAATGAGAGAGAAGAGTGTTGAAATAATGATGGGACTATTTGGGAAAATCTGGATGGAGAAAAAATGCTGGATGCGTGGAGAGAGAGAGAGTACATTGGTTCTCATCTCTAAAAGGAAAGGTGATGTACAAGAGTGGGAACTACAGATGAATAACAATGATGAGTGTCACACCATGAAACTATGGGAAAGGATCATAAAAAGGAGACTGAGGAAGCTGGTGGATATTGGCGAGAGTCAGTTTGGATTCAGACAGGGAAGGTGAACAATGGATGTAGCCTTTGCACTGAGAGTATTGATGGAGAAGTTCACAGAGAATAAACGGGACCTGCATTTGGTGTTTATTTATCTAGAGAAAGCGTATGACAGGGTGCCTCGAGGGCTCATTTGATGGTGTATGAGAAGAAGAGGTATTCCTGAGGTATATGTCCTGCTGATCCAGGATATGTACGAAGGAGAGAAAGTGCACGTGCGGAGCAGCCGTGGGGTGTCGGAGAGCTTTCAAGTAAAAGCAGGAGTGAGGCAAGGTTCCGACCTGAGTCCCTTTCCTTGTCATCCTGGTGCTGGACACAGTGACGAGAGATATTCAGAGGGAGCCCCCTGGTGTATGCTGTTTGCAGACGATATTGTGCTATGCGGTAAAAGCAGAGGGGTAGTGGACGATGATTTGAAGATTTGGGTCCAAAAGATTGAAGAGAATGGGTTGAGGATCAGTTGGACAAAGATGGAGTACATGGGGGCACATTTCAGTAGAAATAATGCAGGAGGATTGTAAATTGGAAGTGACCAGTGAATGAAGACGAATGAGTTGAAGTACCTGGGTGTAATGATGTAGTGCTGATGAATCACTAGAGGGAGAGATGAGAACAAGGGCTGGATGGCTGAAATGGCGAGAGATGACCGGTGTGGTGTGCGATAAGACGGTCCCAGTCTGGTTGAAGAGAAAAGTGTGCAAGACGGTGGTGAGGCAAGTGCTGTTGCATGGGGCCGACTGCTGCTTGAGCACACGAAAAAGGGAGGTCCAAGCTATGGCAGTCACAGAGATGAGGATGTTGAGGTGGATGTTGGGTTTAACAAGGAAAGACAGGGTGAGAAATGAAGAAGTGAGAGGAAGACTCAAGGTGGTAGAAATCACAGAGAAGATGAGAGAGAAAAGGCTGGCGTGGTTTGGCCATGTGGAGAGACAACAGGAAAATGATGTGGGTCAGAAGGTGCAAGTGATGCAAGTGGAAGTAAAGAGATCAAGTAAAAGGCAGAAGTAGAGGTGGGGGGCGATGTGGAGCAATCGGACATGGTGGCCCGAGGAGCTGAAAGAGAGATGGCACAGGACAGGACATCATGCAGAAGGTTGGCAAGGACAGCATGAGAGGGACAAACGCGTGGAAGAAGAATAGTTCATTTGTGGTCTAGACGTTCGTGCACACGAGGCTTTGAAAGTGAAGTACTGCGTATGCTCCCATAGGCAATGGATAAAAGGTCAAGCAGAGGGTCGCCAGATTTCACACAGACCAAACCCAGACATGTTTCTCAGTCGGGCTAGATCTATCGATTTTGCTGCAGGAATTCATGTTCTTGGGTCTTTCAGTAAAGTCACGTAGATAGTAATCTTGATTTAAAGCTTTCGTGACTAAAGGAATCCATACTCTTTGGTTATTTCGGTAAAGTCACGTAGGTAGAAATAAAATAAATCACGACGTTTCGAAAGCAGCACAAGCGATCGAAACGTCGTAGTTTTAGTTATTCTTTTGTTATTTTCTTTGAACCTATCTACATGACTTTACCGAAAGACCCAAGAATATAGATCTATCGATATTGTGCAGTTCACGGAATGACGTTCAACACAATGGGGCTCCATGGTGGCGAGATGTTAACTTCCTCGCCATGTATGGAGAAATCCGTGGGTTCGATCCCAACCTGTGGTTGTGTGGATGTTTTTCTGGGTCCTCCAATTTTCCCTCCACATTTAGAAATATGCGCTTTCAGTATTTGACTGCTATAAATTTCCACTTGATGAGCCGCTTCATACGTGTGGCAAATTCGCTTCTAAAAAGAGCTATGTAGCTCAGTGGGCCTTACCTGATGAAATAAAAAGCATTCATAGTTTTAGTTTAATGCCACCACCAGATCTTAGTAAAATCTATTCCTGCCACCCTAACACAGCAGGTGCCAAATCCCAGACCGTCTGGGTCAAACATAGACAGGCAGCAATCCCCATGCATCATGACGTGCCCGCGTCCAGTAGAATGACTGCCGCGGGTGTTGAGGAGTGCGGTACACACGCTTTGGGAGGCTCGGGCAGCTTCTTGAAGAAACCCTTTCGTCCAACCAGCCAGTAAGTGACTTCTAGCCCCCGACCCTGAAAACACAGGCTCAGAACACTTTACAAAGTTGATCATGACCATGAACAGCCGTTATCTATTCATTGCTGCATAAAGGCCCGTCCCACTTTCTCATCATCCTTTGCGGTTTTGCGACGCATCTGCGCATGAGCTGACGGCTGCGTCTCCACAGTGGTCATTCTCAGGCACATGCCCTCCTTTGGCTGTCATTGCAGAATAACCACTTTCTCGAATAATAAACACAAGTATTTCCGGCACGTGTTATTCATATTAATGCATTTATTTAGCAATCTAATTTGAAAATAATGTATAAGCTGTCAAAACGCAATTAAAATAAATATCATTGCAAATGTATGTAAAGTATGTTGAACTTCTATGGCACTGTACGTAGCCAATCGTGCACTAATCGGAAGTTACGTGTCAATCACGTGTCAATCACGTGTCAATCCTATAATCTCCACAACAATAGCAGTGCGGCTGCATTTTTCATTTCCTGTGCGCATAAAAAGAGTCGCCGTGTTAATGGAGCCACCGTATCAATAGGGGAGCTGTAGCACCAGTTTAACAGGTAGGCTTTCGCTACCAATATCATTCATAATATATATTTTTTGGGGGGTTAGATAGCGTAAATATAAATGTGTTTGTTAAACCCACCACTACCCAACAAAGCCAATTAGTAAGGTTTGTCACGGAGACAGAAGATGCCAATTCGTTACAAGTACAGCACACCGGTGTGTTGGAGAGAAAATCCACAACATTTACAATCTGAGTACGATATTTTGTCAGTAATTACAACTAGCTTCATCAGGCGACAGGCAGATTTGTGGAGAAATCCTCCTGTTTCGTTCCTTAAATAGAGGGAGAACTGTGATGAAGTCACTAGTGAGCCCTACTTGTGGGAATGGGGGAGGGATTATAATGCATTTAAATGACTATGGGTTGAGCTTAACACGTAGTAGGCTTTCGCGACCAATATCATCCATATTAGAGGTTTTTTTACGGTTAGATCGCGTAAATATATAAATGTGTCGTTAAACCCGCCACCACCCGACACAGCCAACTAGTAAGGATTGTCACGTAAACAGAACGTGGCCAATTCGTCACTAGTACAGCACTAACCAGTGTGTTGGAGAGCCAAGCCACAATATTTACAATCTGAGTACGACGTTTCGCCAGGAATTACAACTAGCTTCATCAGGCGACAGCCAGATTTGTGGAGAAGTCTCACTGTTTCGTTCCTTTTATAGAGGCGTAGATGTAGTGACCACGCTTCTGCACTCTTGCGCAAAGTGGGGGGTGGGGGGGAGATTGCTGAGGCAACGTACATTGTGCATTATGCGAGTATTTTGATCTTGTGTATTAAAATAGCCGTACCAACGGTAATCCCTATTGAAGTATGGTGGCCTTTGTAGGCATGCATTTAAACAATGTATTGTTTGATGATTTGCTTCCACGCAGCACTAAGGCGGCAGCTATAGGAACGGTTAAAATTATTTTTTATTTCTTTCAATTTTGATTGGAGATGTTGTAGATTTTCTCTCCAACACACCGGTGTGCTGTACTAGTAACGAATTTGCATGTTCTGTCTACGTGACAAACCTTACTAATTGGCTGTGTCGGGTGGTGGTGGGTTTAACGACACATTTATATTTACGCGATCTAACCCAAAGAAACCTCCATTGTGGATGTAGCACTCGTGTCACGCACAGGTCGTGTGCCACATCACCTTCAGCTCGACGATGCCGCGGCACGTGAACTGATGTCCTGACTGCTGTGCGTTGAGGGTGTCCACAGTGGACTGGCTTACGTGGATCCTGTAAGCTTCACACACACACAGTCCAGGGTGCCCTTATCACTGAGCGTGGCGGCTGGGCAGAGATTGGCCGTGTTGCACGTGTCCTGTAACCAGGGACTGGAGGCAGCGAGAGTTGGTCGCCATCTCCTGGCTTTCCAGAATATTGCAGCGCAGCATGCGGATTAATTTCCACTGTTAGGAGAATTGTTACCCTCCTCGCATGAGTAGGTTTTCTCTTGCTACTCCGGCTTCATCCACATCTAACAGAGCCGGCCAAACATCCCGAAATAGGACCACAAAGCTTGGGCATTGCCGGTGTGGATTCTCGCTGCCCTCCCGCTCTTCTGTGGGACGCTTCGTGGAGGCGTTACACTATCTCCCATTGCGTCTTGAGGTGCAGTTCACATGTACATCGACATGAGGACTGAACACAATTTTATCATGACAATATTACAACTTTAATCATGGCGTGCGTAGTTTACTGGTGGTGATTCACCCAGGTAGTTTGGGAATAATAGCAGCTCCTCTGCGTTTGCTCTCTGATTTATTTGCGTGTCACCGCAATGGCTATAGTACATTTAACAAACAAGTTTAATTATTTGAGTGTGACACGTGACTTTGTGTTGCTGGGTTTATTGTAAAAACCATTCTGGCGCAAATTCCTGATGCTCAGACAGATTAAACGTGAACGCAAATATCAATTATCTCCACATTCACCGAGAGCGTCATTTACAACAGAAAGATAACGACGAGTTGATAATGCAGGAACTGGGCCCGGTCAGAGTTTGTGTTACCAGGTGAAAACTTCAGCCTACCAGGGTATTATGTACAAGGCCAACCTTGACATGACAGCAATACAAATCAAGTGGCGAGAGAGCATAAGCAAGTACAGGCGTTCCAAGCTCTCATAAACGCAGATGTAAGGTGCAATCAGGTGTTTATAATAAACTAGAGATGTTCGTTTTAACGATCGGAATCATGAACATATTCTAACCAGTAAAACAGGCACCGCATTGCACAGAACGTCCGTTTACAGCGGCAGCCGGGGAAGTGATTAACGGAGCTCAATAGGGAGCCACCATTGGCACGTACGGTAGCCCGTCGACTCCATGCGAGACGCAGTGTTGACAGTGTCCCGAAGAGGCAGTACCGGGGCATCTTGTTCCCACCACCCCGCCGCACACTTTCCTGGCAAAGAGTCACGTAGCAGCGGCCAGCAAGAGTGAGTGATGTCCACCCATCCCCACTAAGCACGTCAGGCTGGGCCAACGCTGGCATGTGTTTGGACCAAGGTTGGTCCAACGTTCCATATTTACTGGGTCATCCACGCACCTCCACTTACAACAGCGTGTACTGCAAGGCATAGTTGGCTACATATGGTGCGAAAGAAGTTCAACATACGTACATACTCCACCTACTGCAGTATAGGCCGGCATGGGTGTGTGTGCTGGCTGAGAGTGTGATGCATGGGGGGGGGGGGGGGCGGTTTGTATCCTGCTGAAGTTTGTGAGTGGTAGTATAGTGGGGAGTGGTGGCACAGCGGTTAGTGCTCTGCGCTACAAACCCGGCGACCTGAGTTCAATTCCCTCTCATGGTCAACACCAATGATGATTATCTGAACCAGTCCGGGGCCTCCCCTAGGTCAACTCAGCCTCAAATGAGTATCTGGTGGAGTGTGTAAACATCGCTGCTCAGGAGACAAAGGCGGTCGGGCGTGGTACTGGCCACCCACCTCCTCGTATGCCATGCCGGCCTTCAAAGGTGATCGCTAACAGCAATTGCCCCAACAGTCTGTTAAGTCTATGCAGTGTATCTTTGTATTTTCTGCAGGTGCGATGGCAACACAAATGGATGTGTGTGCTGACTCAGTGTGTGCATGTGCATGTGTCCTGCCTGAGTGTATGCCGATGCGGACCCAGACGGGCAGGCCCGGCAGGTGCTGAATGTGGAACGAGCCCATGAAGGCGAGGATGTCCAGGGCCACGTTGGCGATTTCCATGGCGTGGTGGCAGCCGTTGCGCTTGGGCAGCCCCGACACCAGCATATAAGCGTCACCTATTGTTTCCACCTGCGCAATAAAATCTAATTTGGCATCAAAGGGCAGCGGGTCCTGTCCTACATCAGCCAAACGGCCTGCATTGTGCGAGCGCATTATTTCATAGCGTTAGTTCCACGGGTTTCAACGATATTCTGTCTCAATAGCAGTCAGGCTTGCTGTCCCAATGTGTATAGGCAAGGACGCCTCAGCTGTTCTATGCGACTGCACAGTTGTGAGGCTTGGACACTAAAAAATTAACCCGTAAAAACAAAGTTTTTCACTATAAATCCTTTATATGCGTGGCGGCTAGAGTCCTCTCGTCCTCTGGCTTGAGATGGCTGCCACTTATGGGTCAGATGATTGCCTGCCACCATTAAGCAATTGATAATTAAATATAATTTATTTTTTTCTAAAAAGTGTAAAATTTTGGAATTTTTTTTCTCACGAAAATAGATTGTCACGCACAACTAGTCTGTGTGCAAAATGTCAGCTCGATTGGATCACGGGAAGTGGGTTAAAAAACGACCGAAAGATTTGCACGGTTGTACGCGCGCAAGCAAGCAAGTGAACTTAATATAAAGGATTTAAAAAGGGAACCATGCGAAGGATGGAGGTGCTTGTGTTTCAGAGTTTCAAGCGGATGTTTGGAACAGGATAGATAAGGGAGGCAGTGACTTGACCCAGCAGTTGCGCATTTACTGCTTGCTGCAGAGGCTCATGGTTCCAATCCGGCAGGCGTCCCTGGTTAACACTATGGGAATAATAACAATAAAATATAGAATTTGAAGGATAGGCCATTATGTGCCTGCGTCATGATCCAAATTGATAAATTTACAAAAATGACACTGAAAATGATTTAATTGGGAAAAGCATAGCAAGTGTCGCTCCCGAATGCAATAACCTAGTAGGACCCTGCTGGAAAAAAGTCTTGAGGCTCAGTGAGGCTTTCCTGGGTAAATAAACTGGTATATTGCCATAGCACGATGCTGGTTTAACACAGGGGAAGACGGAAGAGTGTGTACTTGCTGTGCAAATCTCACAGGGAGCCCTATCGCCACCCCTCAAAGGCAGAAGGGTACAAGAGGAAGAATATGATGGACGTGGTGGTGGGTGGGGGGGAATGGCATCAAGGAGTGGACCCATACCTGGCATACATTGCACGTCGACCAGCAAACCCAGAGCTGACACCGATGGACGATTCCTGACTGATTTTTGGGTTTGGTCACGTGATGATCTGACCAAAGTTGTGTCATTAAGACTCTCTACCACCTGACACAGCCATGCAACTTTTCACGTGATGTACAAGCGTTGTAATGGTGGTGAGCTCGGGAACGATTCTCACAGCCACCCTTGGGTGTGTGAACACTTGTACACCACGTGATAATTTCATGTTGTCTGGCTGTGTCGGATAACGGAGGGTTTTAACGGCAAATCTTGACCGGATAAATTACGTGGCTGAATTGAAAACTCCTCTGTGAGTGGCAACATCGGCTCGAGGCCTCCGCGTCTGCAGAGAAGCGATTGCGGCAGCAATGCAGGGCCAGCGTGGCTTCTCGAGCACTCGCCTTGTAGACATCGTGCGAGTCAACGATGGAGTCGAACTCCTTGTACAGGTCATTGAGCAGGCACACGACCTCCATGGGCTCGCAGTGCTTGCAGATGGTTGTGAAGCCCACGATGTCACTGAAGTAGATGGTGACCTCCTCGAACAGCTCCGGCTGCACGAGCCGACGCTCTTGAGTGCCTGCACCACTGTCCTGCGCGGGGGACACCGCGCACCGAGGTCACGCTCCGGGCTGCATCGCTCTGAGACAGCGTCATACCGGCAATTAACAAATGTAGAACAAAAACGTAAAAGTGTGCAAAGAGGCACGGAGAGATGCACGCTGGAATTGCACAGAGAGACAGAAAGAGGAACAAGCGGATCAGAGAACGCATGCAGGTTAATGGGAGATGGAGCGATGAAATCATCTCGCGTGCAAGTGCGGGATGGATCGTCAGAATCTTGAAATTGTTGGGAATGTGCGAGGTGGTGGTGGGAATGGGATACCTTCATCCAGTAGCGGATCAACCATGGCTGATGGTTAATGCGGTCTGTAGCCGCGATTCTGGTGAAAGATGAACGCCTGGCATGGCTGGCGACGCTTACTTGGGCAGTAGCTGGTAGTTGAGGTGGTCGGCGCGGTCGCGTTCGCGCTTGTACAGCTCTGTGCGCTCCTCCACCAGGCGTTCCAGGTTCTTGGAATACTGCTCGAGCCGGCGGATCAGGCTGTCCACGTAGCTCTCCGCCTTGCCCTTGTGGATGCACCTGGAGCGGTGCACTCTAGTTACGGGTGGCAGTGCAGTGGTAAGACTCGTGCCTTGTATGTTGAACTTCTTTTCTTTGCACTTTACGTAGCCAACCGTTCTAATCGGAGGTTTTGCACAGTGTGAGAGTGAGTGAGTGTGTCTGTAATGTGTGAGTATATGCGAATGAGTGTGTATGTTCTCCCCCTGTTTTGCATGGGTTTATTCTGGGTTCTCCGGTTTCCTCACATAGCTAAATAAAACCACACAATGTAACTGGTATTGGCCAAACATCTCGAATTAACTGAAAATTATATAAGAGCTTGCAGGATTGTTAGGAGGTATTTATGGGGACATAAGAATCGAGCTGTTCCTAGGTCGTCACGTATGACCTCAGATATTCCAATGATGTTAGGGAGGTACTGCTGAAGCTCCTAGCTGGCTCTGTATACTTAGGTCCTAAATGCGGCCCGTAAGAAGTCAAGACTCCTCACGCTGAGTTACTTTCTCGGACGAGTTTTCCATTAGCTAGTACGCCGTGGTATCGCAGAGGTAGAACAGCGCCACGACGGGCTTGAATATATTACACTCACCTAGTAGCGCTAAGTTTGTAATGAGAACAACGCATCTTTGGTAATGAAGTGTAAGCTACGGAGGATCCGACAGCTCTTCGAAGGTCCCTCTGCCAACTGCTGAAACATGCGTCGAGGGCAATACTTCGCATGCAGTCAATAAACAAGATAAATACTCTGAAATCTGTATGCACTGTTGAGACAAGGTGGTCGATCGTGTACTTTCTAAAAGGCCACCTAATGAAGAGCACTTCATCTTTACCGAAAATGTGCTAATGGTCGAGGTTTTATGCCATTGTTTTCCACCTAGTGTGTCTGCCCAATACTGTTCCTATAACTATTATTATGGATTGAACCAAGGGCCACCCTACCGATCTCTGACGCGGTCGGAGTTTGGGGAAAGCTACCCTCGGAATAGGCAATCATAGCGCTTCCTCGTCCCACTTCCTCAGATGAACGATAGGAACTGAAGGTCAGCGACTTTCATGTAGACATTCCGATGAATAAGAGCTTATCCTCCTCGATAAGATTCGCCGCCTGCCAGGCGCTAACTCTAACTGTCGTACCATCGCGTTAGCTCCCAAGCCTAATGTCTAGGAAGCATAAAGTGGTTCGAGATGCGTGGGTGATGAGGCGCGTACTGATGTTATAGAGAACTCACTTTCGCCTGTCAGTTTAGCCGAGGGCTATGCAGAGCAGGGCGAAACATGCGTACTCACTATGGAATGATCTACCCGTTGTGACAATCCTCATCTTTCGTGCGTAGCGACTTCAATTAGAGTCGAATGGACATGAGCCACGATATCCACAGATGCTATTGGTCGGCGTTCCTCTTAATTGCCCTGCGCCTGAAATTATCCAAGGCGCCCGCGAAACACGCGTATCACTCCCAACACGATTTTGTTGGGATATAGACGAGTTCACACTAGTTCGCCACGTCGCACACCCCGCCTTGTGAGCGCCGATCTTCAGAGGGCTATGGAAAGTTCGTTCGTTATTCTCTAAGTAGAGCGTCGTACTACAAGCAGGGGCTGGCTCCTCTATATCTAGAAGAATTGGCTAGTCCTTACAACGCCTTAATCCACGGCATTCGCTCTAGAGTACGTGGAGCGATGATCCAGTTTCAGCAGACCGCCATTCGTCAAAGTGTTAATTTACACCGTACTCCTCTTGATACAGAAAACGCCTCGGGTCTACTATCATGGCCGATCTGGATGAGGATATTCCGTGAGTTCACAAAATAACCGTAAGTGGATACACTGCGGATAAACCAACCATGGCTCGTGCCGATGTAGGTCCCACGAATGCTCCCAGACTGAGGGAATAGCGGGGAATAGTAACTCCCAGTTTGTGAGAAGCTGCAACAACCACCGATTACGCAAGTAAGTAGGGCGCTCCGGATCTGGACTCGACTTATTGTGCCAGAATTATTGAGTCCAAAGTTCATATCCCGCCAGGGTTAACATTTAGAAGGGAGCACATTCGTCAGCCAATAATCCTTACCTGCTGTAGGACATAATTGAAATGGAAACATGGCCCCTTGCCAATTGGTCTATATTCAGGCTAGCTACACCATACCATTTGTTCGATAAAGACAGTCCCCAGTAAACAAAGCAATCTCATTAGGCACACTGTATCGGGTACCATAACCCTTAGGCGTTGTTTTGAGCTCTTATAAAATTGGGATTGGAATTCGTGATTAGCGGTTGTGGTTCGTCGATGTGATTCAAGTGTACAACCATCTACTTAGTGCCGTCAGGGCGTGCTCTAACAGTACCCACGAACTACGAGACAACCCCATATTCCAGATATAATTTATCTGAATAGCACAACATTAGGCTACCTCTCCGAGTGGACCAAATGCTGGCCGCCGAATGGCGTTGTGGGCTTAGTTGGTGTTCAAATTTGCTGAGAATTATCGTCGGATCATTTGCGAGGGACACAGTCGGTCAATTGGACAGCGTTTAGTGCATGTGTTCCCGGTGATCTGCGCCTGTTTGGTAGGGTACGGTCGACGCGCTGGTTCTGCAGTAGCGACAAAGGTTGTTTTCACTCGGTACCCCGTTAGAGGGGAGACTGCGCCTCTAGCTTGTGACAGCTGTGACCCACCCGCCACACACGGTTTGAAAATTCTGGGTGGGTCCCTGATGGAGATGGCCACCCCGTTGAAGGGGAACACGACGCTGTTGGGCCACGCTGACCTCGGAGAAGAGCAAACACCATTCTCGGATGAAATAACGAGGACCCCCGACGCCGGGCCCACGTGCCAGCCTCGGTGCTTGGGGATTTGCAGATAGCGCCTGGAGCCCATGCTCGAGGCAACGTTTGATTGAGAGAGACTAACGGGGCAATTATGAGCAACTCGCCCGCCTATATATCTTAGTCTATTTATAGCCTTAGAGAATTAACTTAAGATTTTTGGCGGAACACCCATCCAAAAAGCTCACCCTGAACCGGATGAAAACCATGACGCAGCTAGCTGGACGGTGCCAGAGGGGCAGGTCCTACGTGAGGTGTGCTTCAATTGGAGGCGGGAGGGCGAGGGCAAGAGCAAGAAATGATAGGGTAATTCGCCGAATGCAGCGGCCCCCATTCGCGACTATCCGACATTCTCACGCTGATTAACCCCAAGGGACGACTGTCCACAGAATTTTGTGTTGACAATCAACATTCCGAGCAACAAATGTGCCCACGTTACCAAGTGACAGTTGCTGTCCCTCTTTTCCTACAGAGCAAAAAAGACTTTACTCACGTCCATAAGCTCAGTCGTTGGGGCACATTGTCTAGGCCGAAACGTGTGACGGGCTCGGGTCACTCTCGCGGTGGTGGGCGACCTCTTAGAGTCCAGTGGGGCTTGACCTCGTCGAACCCGGTAAGCTTTGAGAAGTCCCTTCGTGGGATGTCGTGGATTCGGTCGAGGTTAATGGAAAAACTCAACACGGATCCGAGTGAAGAGCTGTATCTCCGGAACAATCGCGCATTAGGCCCGCGTGCTGCTGAGGCCTACGATGTTTAATGTGTAATTACCATCAGACCTCAACAGAGTCCTTCGTCACTGTAACATCGCTGACGTGATTCTCCAGTGGACCGAATGCCCGTAGGAGTTCTTGCCATCCACTTTGACGGAATGCATGCCGATTTCCGGTGTCGTAAGATGCGCCTGATCTTTTGAGTCTGCGGTTTAGGATTGTTTCTTGGTCCTTCCGGAGCCCACTAGGAAAAGACTTAGTTACTCAATCCACCATTAACATTATTCAGTACGATTATCATAGCATCCACTTAATACGTTCGCTCCGATAGCTCGCGAAGTCGAGGTGATCGAACCCGATATTAGAGACTTTCGTCCTGCAGCACAGCCTTCATAGTACCTATTGGCGTTGCTAATACACAGACTGACTGGCTCGAACGTGTGCGACGGTTCGTAGTTCTGCTTTAGCTAACGCAGACTGAGCCTTCCTTCTCATTAAAGTGTTTGGTCCATCGCAGGCAGAAGGCAATTATAATCTCACCTATCTACCTAGACTATATATGTTTGGCCCCGACCGTCTTACGTAACTAAGGCAACTTTCCAAGTTCCATCTTCAGTGCGTATAAATTTCCACGACGGCCCCTTATCGATACTAGCGTTATCGCATAATGTGACCAACCCACCAACTTAATCCGAAGGGGCTGACAAGCGATACTTGGATGGATAGGAGTGTACAAGTCTGGTCGGTAGGGAAGCCGTTCCCGGCAAATGGTCGGAAGCTGCGTCAAAGATTCGAGGAGGTCAACTTGTCAGAGAAGTTAAAACACAACGCTCGCTGCGCCTGCAGCCGTTCGGCTGGCTTGGTATGTTGGTAGGCATTAGCGTGATCAAGGGGCAGTACTGCCTCAAGGACCATACCGCTTTCTTTCTCCGTGTTAGGAATGGTCAACTTGAACTCTTACGTGAGAAGCAAGCGTTGCAGTTATAATCGTTATGCATATCTTGGAGGAGAGGACCATGTCGTTGATCGCCGATCAGGGACCCAGCCGTGACAGGGCCCAGTACCTTGCTGTCCTTATAGCTCTCGGCATCATGGAGAATACAGGGCAGAATGTAGGGAAGATCCGGTCTTGATTGACTTTCCGCTGCCACCGCACAGTATAAATCCAATCGGACCTATGAATTGTTTCGCTTAAACGTTGTACCAAGGCCACCGCCCACGTACGGGAAACTGCGGCGACAGTACGTTATACGGAGGATTTGCAGGGTGGTCCTAGGGGATAAGGTCCAGCAAAGCCCATTTCCTTCGGTCACACCGTCCTTACGGACGTGCCGAAAAACGCTTAAACCACGCAGAGATTATATCAAAGAAGAACCGGAGGGATAGAGTTTTGAAGATCAAAACTTTTACTCCAGGGATAGGAAGGACCCTGGTGCGTTCGTACGATCTCTAAAACCACCTAGGCCCCTTACGGCTATGGGTACGCGGTTGGGAGCAAATACCCATAGATTTTATGGCGTATACCCGGGAGATAGGGAAGCTCTGCTTCTTGGTCGAATGGTGGTGAACGAACCGGTTACGGGGGCACTTGCATACTCATCAACACTTTATTGTTGGCTCTGAGGTGCAAATCCTGCTATAGCAGACGGCAGAGACACGACGTTGGCTTCCCTTAAATCCCGCTGTAGCGGTGAATAGGAATAGTCGAAAACAGAGTAATCTGATTTATCAGCGAGGGACATATCTATTATGTTAATATTACTGACGATCAGATGTCGAATACTGATGGGTGCTAAGGCGAGGAGCGGGGTGGCACATAGAACGGGGACCACATTATGTACCGTTGGACTTCTTAGATGATATATAATGGGTGCCATCTTCATAGAGACCGTATCTAAGGTGGACAAAAACTACGCCAAACGGAATTCAGGTTATCTGCCCACTATGTAAACCAACCACTGGCGGCTCGCATAGAAATTGGATGATACCACGATGAGATCAGTCGGATACGGTCGTTATCGCGCTCGATACACTGCGTACGCACCGAGAGTGAACGTGTCTGTTCGGATATATTATTCGCGGGACACTTGGAGAGTGCTATAGAGCCCCGCCCCTCATTTGGATAAGAATCTGATACCCGCTGAGACGGTCGCACTTCTCCAAAAGACTCGTACGCTTCTGATCAGAACGCTCGGTTGGCCTAAATAGAAAGACACTTTCACACAAAGCCTGTGTATGAGAGCAGTATAGCCCAGGACATTTGTTGAGCAGACTTTAGTCATTGTGGTGAGCACATCATTAGCATAGGGCAAGTCGTAGAGCCACATTGAAGTCGTAGCTGCTACAGCGAAACAGTGGAACGGCTGAGGCGCGGCTTACAAGCGTTGAATTTCCTCCTAACCGGAACAACCGCGCCATTGCCGCGGGTTACGGCTCTTACCCGATCCACGCTATGCCCGAGGAACCCACGGGCAGACTAACCTCTCATCTGGTGCCCTGCCTATGGGCTTCTCGAAAGGTTAGTGACGATTTGCCTAGAAACGTCTATATCTGTACTGATATAAGCCAGGTACGGCTGTTGCACCACCAAAGGTGCGTCGAACCTTCCTAACTCAATGTCCGATTCATTATCAGAGCCGTTTGTCGCAGTCGCCTACTCTTTGTAATATCCTACCCAGGCAAATTATGGCGGCTATATCCTTACACCCTGCATCCTGGGTACCGGTTGATTCTCAGCTAGTCCAGACACCACTGATCATCAACGCGGTTCCTCGGTCGCAGGGTATGCAAGAGCGCCCATAGTAAAGGATCATTACGCTGCTTGCCTGTTGCTGGGGATGATTCTGTGCATAGTTATTCACCGGAATGTCGCCTGGATTGTCTCAAGTTCAATAAATGCGTACGAGTTGTCTGCTGCATTCATGCCTTCATGGGCAGGAAATTCTTGAATGCCGTGATGGGTTGGTCCAGCCAGCACATATGGCCAAGAAGTCTTGCACGCGTAACGATCCTTGCGCACTCTAGGCGTTTTCAGAGCATAGGTTATTTTCAGACTTGAATCGGAAGGTCTATCTGGAGCAAGTAGCTTCGGAACGGGCCCTCGATAGATTATGTACGTTCTTTTGTAGGTGGTAGAAGACCAGGCACTGAACTATTGGCAGTAATGCTTGTGCTTATTGCCGCTAGACGATCTCCTAACGAATAAAGCCGCGGACGATCGCCCAGCGCAGGTTCCAGGAGTTTCACAGTGCAATAATAAACATCTGGATTATTCTAAGGGGTCGCAAGACTCGCTCTGTGGTATGGGAGAAGGGCAATCCATCTGTCATTCAAGTTGCCGTAATGCTACAGTCCTCTTGAAGGCACACTGCTGCTTTAATTAGGCCCGCAACCACGTCAAAACCCCGCTAAATAAATTGTCACTCATACGCCGAAAGTAGGCAAGCGTTCTGGTACTTGGCATCGAACCATCTAATACTAAATCGTGGGAATATCTCGGTGCAAGCTGGGTGCACGAGGGAACGTAATTGCCACCTACTAAAGCTGCTTTGGTGGCTGGAACGGAGGGCCCCGTTAGGCGAGGATAAAAATCCCCCCCCTACTAGTCTAGCCACTAATCATTTCGTTAGTAGGCACGCACACCCCGTGTCAACAATTGGGTGCTTGAGATTACTCGGGCGCGGCGCCCCAGAAATTCTGTAACACATCCTAAGCTAGTGCCGACCAAGATAATGCTTCGAAAACAGTGCAACGCTAACGTACAGTTAGGACAGGGGGAGCACGTTTTGTACTCTCTGATGTCAGACTCAATTTGGGTTACAATTATCTCAGGATGTGTATCCAGCTGCGGAACTTCACCCCTGCCCCTTATGATTGGCTATGCTCGTTATGGAGCGTACAGCTGATTCTGCTTTTGTCATGACCGGTACACCGCGATAGTATTGCGAGTGATCGCGATTTTTCAGGGTACAGCAACCTAAGAGACTCGCCACTGTGGCACTGAGATGCCCGATCCCTTGGCATCTCGTATATGTGGTACTGCAAGCTACATACCCACTTACATAAGTAAATATTCTAAGGGCATCATTTAAATTATACGTAGGCTCCGCAAGCCAAGCCTTCACGGGCGCGAGAGTATGAATAGTCCTACGATATCGCCAGGATGTGCATGTAATCTAGGAACATACGGAGTAGGGTTCTAGCCTGTCTTTGCTACTCCTCTTTTTATCATTTAACTAATTGCCGAGTATATCCAGATTATTACACGCCGGCGCAGTCATCATCGTCGATCATTAGTTTAGGTGCGCCATGGCCACGCAAACCTCAAGGCGTTCTCGTCACGTCACGTATTAACGGTGAGATCTTCGATCGACGGACCGGGTGCGTACATGCAAATAAGACCTCTCTCATCGGATTCTAAGCGTCGAGTACCTACTGAATTGAGAAGCAGGTTCGACCCCCTCTTAGTAACATATGTATCCTCCTGGTAGTTCGTTCATTCTAGGAATTACTCATGATCTTAGATGTATTTTATCTCTCGCTTATCCTTGTGTTCGTAACGGCTCTGATGGCGTGCCTCATGTAAGCCTTGGTGAAGATGACAAAGCCGCCGGCCGTGCACTCAAACCCTTACCACAACCACGACTAAGTGAAATTCCACCATGACTTTGAAGACTTATCTCCAATCGCGCTCTTAGTCAATTGTCGACTCGTGCCTACCGCGATGATGCTCCCGAGCAACAGTGCGCTCACTGGCACCATGTGGATGCCCCACTGATTCAATCTAAACCGCCACCTGCCTTTAAATTTATACCATAGCGTCGGGTATGCTGGCAAATAGGTCACATAAACGATAATGCAACTACATTCAGATTCGATCTTGCACCTGCGTACCGTCCGACAATGGTATCAATTGCGGACAGCGTTGGTGCGACGCACCAGCAGCGGGCAAGTAGATAATCATAAGAGTATTAGCCTACACGTTTCACTCTCGGAGGTCCGCTTGTTCCCGGCCCGCGTGTGTATCAACTCTCGGACCCGCCAACGACTGATGATCACCGACTTGAGCATCCCAAAGCATAGTTCGGAGTAAGCAATACTTTGCATATGTTCCCTTTGAACCACCAAGACTAGCTGTGTCGTTGAACCCATCCTCGTCCCCCTCAAATGATCTATACTGTGCCGGTGAGCACGCGGTCTGTTACTTCAACCGGCGAGGACACAGGTTCAGCACCATGCGTGTGGAGGCCCTCTGCGCTTCGCCTACGCCTGCTTATTATAACACTCACCAACAGTGTAGCACGCAGCCCCATTTCTCTACGCCGAATGATGGCAACAACCGTATGCCCTTCCTCATGCTCACCGGGCAACCTTCAATCGGCTATGTTGCCATGAATCGCAGTGAAACCACATATTTACGTCAGTCTCGCGCTTACAACTATGAGTGAACACAAGCGATCGACGTTAATCAAACCCCGAACAGGAGAGTCACATACGTGCAGGGGCGGATCTAGTACGTTCTGAGGTCTTGCTAACCATGACTAATGTTCGGGGTTTGGTCAAGAGACTACGTACTAGACGACCATATCTTTACTTAGGGGCGTTAACCTTCGGACGCCCGCCAGGACCGATCCCCGGTCCTATCTTACGGTTGCTAAATATTATATCCGAAACTCCTGTCTTTCGCTTGATTTAATACCGTTTCGAACTCGAGAGTACAAGCCACTTTTAGCCCATGTAACAGGCTAGACCGCCACCTACACACCGCGTGAAGGCAGGTGCATGCACTCGTTGACGTCAGCCCATAATGAACTTCGGCCTGGTGCTCTATCGTCGGTGGTGGTCACAAACAGCGCAGGAGACCCCCGTCGATAGAGACGGTCGTTTTGATTATTGCTGTCGTTACCAAAGTAATGCATTTATTTACTAATTCCCCCAAGAAGGTTGTTGACCGACCCACCGGTACATCACGGGAGCATCGACACGGTGATCTGCCCCGTGTAGTAGACATCAAGAAGGGCAATCATCATTGCGAGAATCATCAGTTGCACCTAAGTGAATCTCAGCAGTAGCCCATGTGGTTAAATGCGCTGTTATGTGTCGCAGCTCAGCCATTAACGGCTACTAATACTGCCAAGTACACTCCATGGCTTGATGTCCGCTTGGGTCGAATTCGTAGCGGCAAATTGTGGGCGAACGAACCATCTAAATTTGCCTTTTGGACTGCAATTTACCCGGATGGTGGCGGTGATGCCAGCCTCACAAGGGCACTCAACTACCCAGCGCGGTGGCTAGCCGGTCATAGCGACGGATGCTATGGACCTCGTTGCGATGGGGATAAGAGACGCGGCGCAAGCCTTGCAGAGCCCAATCCCTCCTAAAGATGAATTTTCTAGGCAGTTTCTGGGTCTGCATCCAAACCTCGTTTGCAGATGAAAATGGTCTAACCGAAAGAACTTAGTCCCGAACTTGAAAGGGAGGTTATCTCTGAGCGTGAGGCCTGGAGGCTTGGCGACGGGCAACGTAAAAGTCCATCTATTTGTGGAATCGGTTATGCCAGTATGTCGTAGTCTCTATGTGGCAGAAAATCACCTCACTTCAAAGAAATCTCATAGGCTCCGTGGAGACTTACATGGGAAACAATCTCTCCGCTGTCGGATCACGCAAAACCACCTATGCCTATTGTGAAAGCCTAGCGCTTGTAATTGCTTACGATCCCCCCATCCACTCCGGCCTCCGAGGACTAGGATCCTCACGCTACTCATTTAAACAGGGACCTCAGAAGGACTCATACTACGCAGACCATAACCCCGATAGAGAGGCAAAACTATAGCTTAGGAGGGCTAAGTGAGGTCAATCCGAATCCAGTCTCCGAGCCGGCGCCACTTAGACGAGAGGCACTAGTCACGGTTAACTTACTGTTTTCGCAAATCCGGCCACTAAACCTGGACATTGTGTGTCCATGACCCATTTAAGATTCTGGAAAGGAAAGAGAAGATCTAGTTAGGCTTATAATAACCTCTTGTAATTCCGAGGCTCTCTGCTGTTGATTGCCGGCGTAAATTGTAGTTAGCCCAGAAAACTTGTTCATTGAATTGACCTTCGCGGCGTACCTTGCAGCGCCCGCACTTCATAGGATTGCACTGGTCCTGCCAGTTACCTTACAGACTACTCGATGAAATATAACTTGCACCGCGATGCGTGACTGGATAGCGAGTATTCCCTAGTTGTAGTATCGCATGGCGATATATGCCTTCGCTAGATACGTGTTCCTCTCTCTATTAGTTTTATCCCCTATACAAAACCGCACTCGACTCGAAAGCTTTGTATTCCCCAGTCTCAGGTCCGCGCATCCGAAGGTGTGCCCCCTTGATGATTGCGTGGAGCGGATCGCGTAGGGGCGAAAGGACGACGTTTATTAGCCTACCTAGCACAGGGGGTGCCTATGAATGTACACTGTATTCAAGTCCCGTCACCTCGCTACAAAAGTGTCCCCTTAGGGAGATCGCGTCCTTACTAACGAGTGCCCTCATAGGATCTCACAGTCAACAAGGAAACACAAGTCTATTGACGATTCGTACACCGAATCCGAGAGGCCTTTGGCAACTGGGCGCTCCTAGATCCACCAGACTCCGATTTGATTCCTCCTACACGCCTTATATTTGCTCCGCTGGGAGTTCGAGTATTTATGCCGGGGGAAATGATCCAACTTCTTATTTCGGACGGATCCGTCATCACGTTTCCGCTACATCTCATGTTCCGCTTTTAGCTCATACTGTCGCAACAGATCACGTGTTAAACCCGGTACAGTCTAAGTGTACGGGCTCATCTGGACTCCGTTCACGTATGTTTTGCTATACTTACCAGTCGGTCGTCTCGGTCGAGGCACGCTGATGACCTCTTCGTGGATATAGATAACCTGTTCGATGCAGCACTAGTTAAAAGGGGAGCCTGCTTCAACGAGTAGGCAGACCGAACGAGGCGACGGCTAGAGTAACAGGGGGCATGTGTTTACCAATCGGTGTGCCATTTGCAGTTCAGATACCCACTTATGAGGCACTTTCCCGAATCTGTTCACTTGATGTAATCAGAACGCCTAACCAGCCGAGTGTGGCCGACTCACATCGGGAGCTCTAACTGAAAATCGGTCAGTCTTTCTTTCGTATGATATGTACGTTGTCAAACAGGCTTTAACATCGCGACATCTCATTATGTGGCCACAGTTTTCCTCCCCTATTATTCTGATAAAATTGTCAGTTGTTCAATGATAGTAGCCTACAGGTAACTCTATCTATTTTATTATGTCTCACACCGCATCAATAAGTCGCGAAACTCCCGTGGGACATTAAATTAGTGACACACCAAACCAGATCCCCTTCGAGCGGTAATCGAGCACCTTTCGGATAAACTATATTGTTCTTCGGAACAGCTGGAAGGATAAACCTCTCACGATAATAGGACTACCAAGCGATGCCGATCTGGGAGGTGTCAGTCCTAGGCGATCCTCGGCATAGATTGTGCGCAAGTGAGATCGAAAAAATTAATATCTACCAAATTGCTCCAAACCGGACAGAGATATATGCCGATCACATACAGGTATTGCTCTGTGGGCATTTTATCGCCCCGGTAGTGGCCTACTGGCATTAACCGTTTATTTCCCGGGTTGTTGCCGGTGCCCATGTCTTGCAAGAGATTCAGCGAGCCTGCGTGGGACGAATCGTGCCTATATAGGATTTTGCGGACAACTGGTTTTTGTTTTAACGATCCCCAGTTCAACTGAGTGGCATCCTGCCCAGAAAAAGCTATTGACATGTAGAATTAAGCGGATGGTGCCGTTTAGATAGCGTGTCAGATCATACATGAGGACCAAGAATACAGGACCGACTGTAGGTAAGGTAGACCTAGAGACCGTCATGTGCCATGGCGCCCTAGACCTTTTTTTGTTCCTCGTTGCCCAGCGGATCACGAGTTGTAAGGGTAGATCAGATGACGTTCAGAGATATTAGCTGTGCAGGATCACAAGCCGTCATGATTTATCAAAATGCCATCGGACCAAACCCATCGACTCCCTTTAACGCCATCAAGATCTCGTGTACAGTACAAAGAGAGGTGCCCCCTCCGGAGTAGTACCACTCGCTTTCGCAATGTGCCGTGCAACCGGTGCGGGGTCGGGGTTTCATCTATACTCAGGCAGGTACTCCATTAGTATAATGGTACGTCGCCTGGCCATCAACGGGCACTACTCGGCTGGATTGTACCAATGGCATTTCTCGAACTGGATCCATGGCAGCTAACGCTCCGCGTCAGAACTGTTAAGACGGGACTTCCGGGCAGCCCACCAAGCCCAAGTTTAAGAACTCCACTGAAATCAAATTCCAACCTCACTGCTGCTTGGTAGTAGTCTTGAAAATTCTCTGAGCAATGTCTCCTAAGATTCTGATTACGTGCATCGAAAGTGCCCACTTGTCGATAGGCATATTGTCGTCCGACCCCTGGGACGTTATCGAAGACCGCGTTGGGAAGCTGATAGAGTCGTTCTAATCACTGAGATTTTAAATGCCGTGGGCGCTAGTTCTTATACGGTCCAAACATCAAGCACGTGTAGACCAACAATCACTACGCTTCGGCTCGCGCCACTCTGTGAAGCGTTTCCCCGGCCGCCGTTTCGTAAAGCCGGTGGTGTATGAAACCCGGGAACGTTGCCCCAGCGCATTAATACCCCGTGAACTAAGCACTCGCGAGGTTGGATATAGAGACGGTGCCCATTCAATTAAGTCTCTATATACTTTCATATGATTTTTATACTTGACAACGGATTCTCTCAAGCTGGAGTTCCAAACGGGAGCATCCGGAGTGTAGTGTTGGTGAACCAACAATTGCAGAGATGGACTCAACTGTAATACGCTCTCAGTTCTTCTAGCCTAGCACGCTTGTGTATAGCTAAATGGCAATAATACAGTTAATAGAGGTCAATGGTTGATTACCCCGCCGGTCACTTGCAAATCCCGATCATAACGTAACTATCACACTAAACATCCGTACCCGCGTTGGCGTGTGCGTAGTTAGACTTTTGTGGCCGTAAGAACGCATTGGGAGACGTTGAGTAGTCCGAAGGCGAGAATCTAGCCCTGCTCTGACGCTCCGCGTAAGGACGTTATCCGTTGAAATTTCTCTTATACAGGCAAACTGGGTCTCTTGCTACATGGCACTCAACGCGTTACCATCGAATGCAGATGCCTTCCATGTTGGCAAACGTCCGGTTGGGGTGAACGAGTCCTAGTGCAATCGACCGCCTTCGGCACGGAGCAGGGCAACAGTCTAGAGTGGTTGCAACCTACGCTTCTTCCTGCACTCTTACGCGCCTAATTATTCCGGTACAAACGTTCTGTTTACACCTAGTAACGGACTTATATCTAACAACAAAGAACGGGTCTCGACTCTTTTCCCAGCAGTGTCGCTTCTTCACCCCATAAAAATCAGACAAACTTCGAGTCTGCCTTATTTCGCGCGGTATTCATGCGGCGGCTTCGGATATCATAGTTATGGCGTATTGAGGTTAAGGTTTCGACGTGAAGCTCAGATTGCGTGAACTTATCGAGCCCTCATACTATGCAATTCATT
>NW_024705778.1:0-24051 GCF_018977255.1 Callorhinchus milii | reverse complement strand
TTATTATGTTACTTTGGAGTCAGTTCAGCTACAAGGAGACCCTACGTACCCCAAAGGAGGATAGTCAGTCACTTTAGCTTAAATCCACAAAGTTCTGAGCTCTGAGTGTTGGTCGTGTGTTCTCTGGGTTTGGTGTCATTGATTTCAAAATCCTCACATCTGTCTTCCAATCCCTTTACGCCCAGTACCTCCCCACCTCTCCAACCTGCTTACTCCCCAACCCACAACCCGCTGCCTCCACTCAATCGTCTCTGGCCTCCTGCTTGTCCCTCGTGCCCGCCATTCCACCATTGCCGTCCGCGCTTTCAGGCAATTCCCCCCGAAACTCTGGACCTCTCTACCTCAATCCCTCTGCCTTGCCCCTCCTTCTCCATCTTTAGGTTATGCCTGAAGACCTTCCTATTCAACCATATCAAGTACTGTCAAGTGCTCTGGGACGCGACTCTGCATGAGGCGCACTATATAAATACAAGTTGTTGTTGATTTGTGTTTTCAGGGTTTGATGCACATTGGCTGTATGTTCTCAGGGTTTGATGCATGTTGGCTGTATGTTCTCAGGGTTTAATGCACGTTGGCTGTATGTTCTCAGGGTTTGATGCGTGTTGGCTGTATGTTCTCAGTGTTTGATGCGTGTTGTCTGCATGTTCTCAGGATTTACTCTGTGGGGCTCGCAAACGTCCTGGAACTGGAACGCGGTTGACGTGGGGCCACGGCGGGACCTGGTGGCGGAGCTGGGAGACGCGATCAGAGGTAGAACGGATTTGAGGTTCGGGCTCTACCACTCCCTCTTCGAGTGGTTCAATCCCCTCTTCTTGGAGGATGAGGCCAACCACTTTAAAACCAACAAGTTTCCCTCCAAGAAGAGCCTTCCGAGCTCTACGAGATTGTCAACAAGTACCGGCCGGAGGTTCTCTGGTCTGACGGTGATGGTAACGCCCCCGCCTCCTACTGGAACAGCACTGGCTTCCTGTCCTGGCTCTACAATGAAAGGCAAGTGTGTCAGCCTGGCTCACTCAGTAACACTCTCCCCTCTCCCTATCTCTCTGACCTGCTTACGCCAACCCACTACCAGCTGCCTCCGCTCGACTGGCTCCAGACTCCTGCTTGTTCCTCGTGCCCTCCGTTCCAGCATTGCCGACCGCACTTTCAGCCATTACTCCCCCAAACTCTGGAACACTCTGCCTCTATCCCTCTGCCTTGCCCCCTCCTTCCTCATCTTCAGATCATACCGAAGACCTTCTTATGGTCACCTTCCCCCAGCTCAGCGTCAGGCTCCGCCACTGCCCAGAATGCTACCCTATGTGTGGTTGTGGGTTAAAGTCCCACCTCAAGGCCATTGTACTCACAAATAGGCCAGTGGTGGCCAACTTTATAATAAAAGTAATAATGTATTTGATATAGCGCCTTATCATTTCATTGAGACGTCTCAAAGCGCTTCACAGAATATACTGTCAAATTAATTGACTGTATATTTTGTGGGCGAAACATAGCAACCAATTGCACACAGGAATGTCCCACAAGCAGTCAGGGATTGAGTGATCGAATTATCATCTTTTTTTTTGAAGGGTTTATTACCCTCGGAAAGCGATCCACCAATCGACATTGCTGCTCGGTAAAGAGAGGTGTGTGGAGTGAGGAAACGTGACTTAAGTCAGGTTTCGCCCTGACTGGGAATCGAACCCGAGACCTTTAGCTTGCAAAGCGAGTGCTCAAACCACTACAGGACTTCAATCAGCATGAATAGGACTTGGAAGGGCAGACCAGTCACTGACTGGAGTCAGGGAATCCTCCCACTCATCTCCTGTTAAGCCTGCAATCCCAAAGCCCTAACAGCAGGATGGTCCTAGCTGGACAGGCAGTGGGAGGTGAGCGTGTTAACCACTACACTACAGGCCTCCAGTTGGGTTTAATTTAGTTGTTGTTGTTGCAGCCCCGTGAGGAAGACGGTGGAGACGAACGACCGCTGGGGGCTGGGGACCATCTGTAAGCACGGAGGATACTACACCTGCGCTGACCGCTACAACCCAGGCCACCTCCTGCCCACAAGTGGAGAACTGCATGACCATCGATAAAAAATCCTGGGGCTTCAGGAGGAACGCGGAGCTGAGAGATTTCCTCTCCATCCAGCAGCTGGTTCAGGTCACACAATGCCCTCCCCTTCACACTCTCTGACACTGGCTTCTTGGTGAGAGAGTTCCTTCAATACGTTATGGAAATCTCAATAGCTATAGCAGGCGGCGCCACTTGACGGTTTGGTTCCCCCTGAGCCAGGCGGGTCCCCAGTATTCCAGGGCACTGCTGATGACAGCACAGCCCAGCCCGGCTCATTAGATACAGAGCCTTATCATGTCGTCGAGACGTCTCAAAGCGCTTCACAGGGTACACTGTTAAGTGATTTCACTCTATGTTCTGTTGGTGAAACGCGGCAGCCAATTTGCCCTCAACAGTGTCCCACAGACAGTCATGAATTGAGTGGCAAAATGATTATTTTAAAAAAAAATTTTTTTTGAAGGGATTATTGCCCCCGAAAAAGCGATCCGACAATCGAATAACGACCAGGTTTCCACTTACTGCTGCGTAAACAGAGGCGCAGGGAGTAAGGAAACTTGTCCAAAGTTTTGAGCTGCCTGGGGAATCCAACCCAGGTCTCTCGCTTGTGAGGGGACCGTGTTAACAACTGAGCTACAGGACTCCATGTGGATTCCCTGTATATTTTGTGGGTGAAACCCCTGAATTGCCTTCGAGCTGTGGTGGTGAAGCGGAGACTGTAGAGAGCAGCGAGGGTGATGGATGTTCTTGTCTCTCTCTCTCTCTCTCTCTCTCTCTCTCTCAGACTTTGGTGGAGACGGTGTCGTGCGGGGGGAACCTGTTGGTGAACATCGGACCCACCCACGACGGACAGATCATCCCTCTGTTTGAGGAGAGACTGCGGCAGATGGGCCAGTGGCTGTCAGTGAACGGGGAGGCCATCTACAGCACTAAGCCCTGGAGACATCAGAACGACACTGTCACCCCCACTGTCTGGTAGGTCATCATTAACAGTGGGTGAGTGTAAGACAGGCAACAGCACATCTCACCTACAAGGCCATTCACGGCCTTGCTCCCTCCTACCTCTCCGACCTACTATCCCCCTACCTGCCTGCCCGTACCCTCCGTTCCTCTGGCTCCGGTCTGCTCCACATCCCCCGCCCCAACGGCCCTACCATCGGTGGCCGGGCCTTCAGCCTCTCAGCCCCGAGGCTCTGGAACTCTATCCCCCAGTGCCTTCGCCGCCTCCTCCCTTTCCTCCTTCAAGGCCGGTCTCAAGACCTTTCTCTTTGACCGTGCCTTCAACTCTCGACTCTCTACCCCATCCTCGCTCCCTCCCTTCCCTCCCCTCACCCTGACCATTTCCCCCCAATGCTCGGGTCCTGACCCAACTGTCCAGTGGTTTCGGACGTCCTCCCGACGTGAAAGGCGCTCTATAAATGGAATCTTGTTGTTGTTGAGTTTATGGACTCAGAGAAGGGCAGGCGAGTAGGGTACATCCCAAAGCTCTGGCAGTGAAGGGTTTGGACCCCAACTGGGGGTTGGGATCAGGAGAGCTGGAGGGCAGGGAGTTTATTCACTGACCGTTGATTGCAGGATTTTATCGCCCACGGTTCCACAGGTACACATCCCGCCCGGAGCAGAGCCTGGTGTACGCTGTGTTCCTAACATGGCCCAAGACAGACAGCCTGATCCTGGGAGCTCCCTCGGCCACAGCCGGGCACAGCAAGGTCAGCCATCACTGGGCGGGGGTACACACACACGGAACGTACAGGGAGAGGAGGCTCGGGACTAGGGGGTGGGCTTTGGTTTGTCATGGATGCTCCCTCACCATTGCTTCACCTCCACTCCACCGCCGAACCCCTACCCTGTTGGAGGGGTGTGGGATTGGGAGGGTCAAAGAGATAGATCTTGCTATGGATCTTGAACGAGGTGATGGAGTTGGGGGTGGGGAGGAGTTGGCAGGACTCCGGGAGGACTTCAGAGAGTGGGGGAATATAGGCCGAAAGTTTCCCCCAATGATGGTGGGGTGGATATGAAGCAGCCGGTGCCCGCTGGCTGGACAGAGAGAATGTTCTTGGTGATTTTGTCACAAACCGTAGTGGAGTCCTGTAGAGAAGTGGTTAGAGCACTTGCCTGGCAAGCGAGAGGACCTGGTTTTGATTCTCGGACACGGCGAAACCTAAGGCAAGTTTCCTTACTCCACACACACCCCTCTGTTTTCCCAGCAGCAAGTCCTTCAATCCATGACTGTTTGTGAGTGAAGCTGTAAGTAGCGTTGGGGAACCTTAGAGAGGAAAGGTTGGTAGGAGATGGGTTGATAGCTCGGCAACAGGGATGGGGGGAGGGAGGGTTTTTGAGAAGGGGGGAAGGTGACGACAGAGAATAACAACAAATGACATTTGTGCAGCACAATTCACGTCAGGAGGACGTCCCAATGTGCTGGACAGTCAGGGATTTCGACCCGAGCTGTGGGTTGGGATCGGGAGGGTTGGAGGGCAGGGAGGGTAGGGGTAGGAGGGTGACCGAAGACGAGGTAGAAGAGGAGGGTTTTGAGACGGCCTTGAGGAGGGCAAGGGAGGGCCGAGGCGGAGGGATTGTGGGATGGAGTTCCAAAGGGAGATGACTGAGGGGATGAAGGAGGTGGGACTGAACTGCAGTAACTGTGTGTCCTGACAGGTGACGCTGGTTGGATACTCGGAGCCCCTGAGGTGGCAGGCGATGGGGAAGCAGGGCTGCTGGTCACCCTCCCCACATTCAACCTGAACCAGTTACCGTGTCAGTGGGGCTGGGCTCTGAGACTCCACAACATCGCCTGAGCCCAGCCTGGGTTAGCGCCTCCTCAGCCTGTCATCACCAGCCTGTGCGAGAGTGTGTGTGATTACAGGCTTGTGTGTGTGACTGTAAGTGTGTATGTGTGTGATTACAGGCTGTGTGTGAGTGAATACAGGAGTGTGCGAGTCTGATAGCAGGAGTGTGAGTGAATACAGGCGAGTGTGAGTGTGATCGCAGGCGCGTGTGTGTGTGTGTGTGTGTGTGTGGGATGATAACAGGATGGAGCAGATGGATGGCAGTGGGGACTGATGAGCTGAGTGTGAGCCTCGGGGTGTCAGCCGCAACAACAGCAACTCACATTTCACGGCGGGAGGACGTCTCGAAGCTCCTCACACGGCGCTATTGTTGGACAGACAGGAGAGGGAAGCTTTTGGGTTCCAGATGAGCTTCGCAACCTCCGAGCTCCAGGTCACACAGAACCTGAGCAGCTGCTCCGTTCTCTCCGCACGTCCCCGCTCTCCCACCTTAGTAACGTTAGGATGTCACAAGGCAGTGGGACAAGAAGACATGGGTTCAGAGTTACAAAGGAGCAATTTCATTCCAGACAGATCAGGTCCAGAGTTGTCTGGTTCCTCCAAGCAATTGCACTTACTGTATGTCATGTCTCAAATAACTGATATTCTGCATTCCACAAATATTATTTACTAAACAAAAACAAGATCTAATTTGTATTTGAATGAATGTGATCAAGTTGTTTGTTACGGCGAAGGGATGAATCTAAACTGCAACACAATGCAACACAATTTACATTTCTGTCAGGAGGATGTCTGAGAGCGATTAAGATTAAGGAGGAGGTAGAGATTTGAGAGGGGAGCTGAAGGCACCATCAAAAGTTTGTTTAGGTTCAAACCCCACGTCAGGACTTGGAATAATATGGTCTAAACTGAAGCTCCAATGCAGCGCTGGGGGTGTGTGGCATTGGTCAGAGGTGCCGTCCTTCAGATGAGACGTTAAACCGAGGTCCCGTCTGCCTGTTCAGGTGAATATTATCGATCCCATGACACAATTTGAACAGAGGAGGGACTTTTTCTCTCCCACTGTCTTGGCCAACAATCCCCCAAATAAAATTGGTCATTCATTCTGTGGCTGTTTGTGGGATTCTGCTGTGCTCAATTGGCTGTCGTGTTTCACCCACAATATATAGTCACCACACTTTACAGTATATTCTGTGAAGCGCTTTGACATGTCTCGATGATGTGATAAGCCGCTATATCAAATGCAAAGGTTACTATTGTTATGATGAAAGAGCAGCAGACCCGGGTTCTGTTCTGAAGAGGGTAAAAGGTGATCTGATTGAAGTGTCGAAAACAACGGAGAAACCTCTGACTGAGACGGACCTGCAGAATATTACACCACAACTGGGGTGGGGGGAGGGAGGGGAGGGGGGAAGTGGCAGAACAATGTGAGCCCCAAATAAACAAAGCAACGGATCCAAATCAGATCAGTGCAGACTCCAGAACTCGGGCGGGTGGGGGTAATAAGCCACTGGAACAAAGATGACAAAGATTTGGAACAAGACCCCAAATAAGGTTCGTCGAGACCATGGAACAGCTCGATGGTTGTGATAAATAATAATAATCCTTGCTTTTGATACAGCGCCTCATCACGTGATTGAGACGTCTCAAAGCGCTTCACAGGATATACTGTAAAGTGGATTGACCGTGTATTTTATGGGAGAAACCGGCAGCTAATTGTGTACAATAGGTTCTAGGAATACAACAGATTTACTAATTTATACAGTGTCTCACATCGGGAGGACGTTCCAAGGCTCCTAACAGTCCTGGTTTGGCAGTGAGCTGGGAGTGGGAGCTCAGGGTGGAAGTTAGGAGTAAGATGACAGAGCGTCATCAAAGAGGTGAGTCTTGAGACGGATCTTAAGATGACATTAAATGGGCCCGAGGGACTGCCTCATCTGAACCAGCCTCGTGATTTTTATGATCTTGTGAAATCATGTTCAGGCCGTACAGTCTGTGCTGTTGTGCAGTTTTGCTTCCAGCAGAGAGCGATGTCGCTCTACTGTAACTGCAGTCAAGCTGTGCTTCCTCTCCACCACCAGGTGGCGATAGTACCCCAACAACAACAACAACTGGTTAAAATAAAATAATAATAATAATCCTTGTATTTGATACAGCGCCTTATCAGGTCGTTGGGACGTCTCAAAGTGCTTCACAGGATATACTGTAAGGGCAGTGACTGTATTTTGTGGGTGAAACGTAGCAGTGAGTTTGCACACAGCAGTGCCCCACAAACAGTCCTGGAGTGAGTGACCAAATGTATTTCGGGGGAATCGATGGACATGACGTCGGGAGAGAGAAACTCCATCTCTTTTCAAACAGCGCACCCTGATAATAGCAAATAATGCCAGACAGTGATATCAATGACAAGCTATGCAGCTTCAGCTGATTAAACTCCAGCAGTTACCCCAACGCACACTCTGGGGACACCAAATCTTGGCTCTTGCCAACCTGCACCTAAAACTGTCCAGAATTAGGGAAGCAGGAGGTGTCCCTCCAGGGAGAGAGCGCATTCCATTTCAGTCACCGGGAAACATCCATGTGGTGTTCATCCATCGGGTTTGGGTACTTTTAAACACAATGATGGTTTTCTGCATGTGTCAGACATCCGGGTCGACCAAAAATAAGCAATTTATTTGAGAGGACACTTGTTGCATATGTGAAGGGGAAGGGAATGTATAGGTGTATAACTTTGTGAAGGGATTTAACAGGTCAATAGTGAGCAGCTGTTTCCTCTGGTGAGGGAATTGAGGACGAGAGGCCAAAGTCTTAAACTTGAGGCTAAACCGTTTAGAAGTGACAGAGGGATAACATTGTTACACAGTGGGTGTTGGGAGTGTGGAATTCACTCCCTCAGAGGGCAGTGGAGGCTGAGTCAATGGATCATTTTAAAAGGCAAATATATAATTACTTGATAGGTACATAGACAGTGATATTAGGGTTTGTGGAGAGAGAGAGGGAGGGAGATGGCGTTGAGTTGCGGATTGAGCGTGAACTTGGAAAGTGTGGGCTCAGGCTCTCTGGGCCGAATGGCCTCCTTCTGTTCCTATGTTAATAATCATATATTGTTAATAATAATCGCTGTATTTGGTAGCGTGCTTTATCATGTCATCGAGACGTCTTAAAGCTTTTCACTGAATATACTGTAAAGTGGATTGATTATATTTTGTGGCCAAAACGTGGCAGTCAATTTCTTGCTCACTCACTGACTCACGGACTGACTGACTTACTCACACACAAACGCCCACTCATTCAGTCACACACTCACCCACTCACTCTCAGAAGATTTCATTCACATTCACGTTTCATAGAATATACTGGAAAGTGGATTGACTGTGTATTTTGTGGGCAAAACCTGGCAGTCAATTTCTTGCTCATTCACTGACTGACTGACTGACTTACTCTCACACACACACTCACTCATTCACACACACAAACACCCACTCATTCACTCACACACACGCGCACATTCACCCACTCACTCTCAGAAGATTTCATTCACAAAGTGTGAGGATCGGGTGCCTGGTCTGGGGGTGACCCACTCTGCAGTCGTGGGATACTGGTTGTGATCTTGAGACGAGTTGTGCTTGAGTTTTAATAATAATAATAAACAAAGTGCCTTCTTCCCAACCTCAGGCAAGGATTGGGTCACGTTAAGATTTAGTCTCACTCTCACACACACACTCACTCACTCACTCACTCACTCACTCACTCACTCACTCACTCACTCACTCACTCACTCACTCACTCATACACAAACACAACAACAAGATTGTATTTATAGAGCGCCTTTCACGTCGGGAGGACGTCCAAATCGCTGGACAATTGGGTCGGGACCTGAGCTGTGGGGAAATGGTCAGGGTGAGGGGAGGGAAGGGAGGGAGTGAGGAGGAGGTAGAGAGTCGAGAAGGGAGCTGAAGGCACGGTTGAAGAGAAAGGTCTTGAGACCGGCCTTGAAGGAGGAAAGGGAGGAAGCGGCGAAGACACTGGGGGATGGAGTTCCAGAGCCTTGGGGCTGAGATGCTGAAGGCCCGGCCACTGATGGTAGGGCAGTTAGAGCGGGGGATGTGGAGCAGACCGGAGTCAGAGGAACGGAGGGTACGGGCAGGTAAGTAGGGAATATTAGGTCGGAGAGGTCGGAGGGAGCAAGGCCATGAATGGCCTTGAAGGTGAGGATGAGGATCTTGAATTCGATCCTCTGGGGGATGGGAGCCAGTGGAGGCGAGCGAGGGTGGGAGTGATGTGACTCCGAAGCCTGGTGCGGGACAGTACATGAGCTGCAGAGTTCTGAATGACCTGCAGCTTGTGGAAGGAGGCGCCGGGAAGGCCGTCGAGGAGAGAGTTCCCATAGTCCAGACTTGAAGTGATAAAGGCGTGGACCAGAGTTTCAGCCGTGTGAGGGGTGAGGTAGTGCCGTAGTCTGGCGATATTCCGGCGGTGATGGAAGGCGGTGCCGGTTGTGGCGCAGATATGAGGAAGAAAGGACAGCTCAGGTTCGAACAAAGGTACAACCTAAACCACTCAAGGACAGGGCCTTGAAGTTTCAGGTGGGAGGACAAGTGGTGGAGGAGGATAGACTGGTCGACCGTATTGAATGCGGCCGATAGGTCGAGGAGGACGAGGAGGCAGAGGGAGCCCTGTTCGCAGATGGTCAAGATGTCATTAGTGACCTTGACCAGGGCAGTTTCTGTGCTATGGGCAACACGGAAACCCGACTGAAAGGTTCGAATAATGAATGGGAGGAGAGGAAAGAGCGCAGCTGGGAGGCGACGAGTCTTTAAAAGAACTTGGACAGGAAGGTGAGTTTGGAGATAGGCCGGTAGCTTGATCGCTGCGATGTATCAAGGGAGGGTTTTTTCAAAGTGGGAGTGATGGTGGCAGTTTTTTGGGGAATGGGAACAGAGCCAGAGGAGAGGGACAGGTTGATGATGTCTGTGAGAAGTGGGGCTAGGATGTGGAGCTGGGAGATAAGGAGTGGAGTGGGGATGGGATCCAGGAGCAAGTGGTGGGTTTTAAGGACAGGATGAGTTTCGTGACAGAGGGTGGGGAAACAGGTACGAAGGTGTGTAGGGGAGGATGGGTCGGAGTCGGAGTGTGGGAGGGAAGGGGTGGGGGGTGGGTGGAAGTTGGAGGGGGAGTGAACGTGGAGTGGATTCCCTTGATTTTGTATTCAAGGAAATCCAGCATCTCCTCGCAGTGAAGGTTGGAGGAGATGACCTACGCGGGGTGGCGGGCGGGACGGAGAAGTCGGGATGTGGTGCAGAACAGAAGCCTGGGGTTGTTCTTCACATCCAGGATTATCCTGGAGTAGAAGGACAACTTGGCCGAGGTGAGAGTGGAGTAGTAGGTTTTGAGGAGGTCCAGCCAATTTGTCAGTGGATTGTTAGGCCAGATTTTACGCAGGTGCGTTCAGCGGCCCGCACCTGGCTCTTCGTGAGCGGAGGGGTGATGAACCATGAAGAGGAGCGAGAGTAAGCGACAGTACCGGAGGTGATGGGGCAAGAGTGTCGAGTGTGGAGGAGAGGGTGTTTTGGAGGAGGGTGAGAGCAGAAGAGGGGTCAGTGAGGGTTGAAGGCCAGAGGGAGAGGAGTACAGAGGACTCCAAGGCAGCGGTTAGGGATTGTTGGGTGACTCCTTCCACCCACTCATTTACTCACACATTCACCCACTCACTCTCAGGCGACGTAATTCACAAAGTGTGAGGATCGGGTGCCTGGTCTGGGGGTGACCACTCTGCAGTCATGGGATACTGGTTGTGATCTTGAGACGAGTTGTGCTTGAGTTTTAATAATCATAATAAACAAAGAGCTTTCTTCCCAACCTCAGGCAAGGATTGGGTCACGTTAAGATTTAGTCTCACTGTCATCGGATTTTGTCCTTCACAACGATTAAGGGATTGACTCACACGTCTTCAGGAAAGATTTTCTCACCGAATCTTCAGACAGCCCTCTTTTATTTTATTTTTTTTAAATTTGCTCAGTCGGGTGTCTAACACATACGGAAACCCATCACTGTGCTTCACAGTATCCAAACCACGGTGAGAATTCCATGCCTCCCACCTACACATGGAAATCCCGGAGGTAGATTGTGGGAATGGAATACACCCTCGGTATCCCACGTACCTAATTCCTGAAAGTATTAAACGCAGGTTTGACAGGAGCCAAGGCTTGGGGACCCCAGAGTGTGCATTGGGGTAACTGCTGGAGTCTAACCAACTAAAACCACATCGCTTGCCTTTGATATTGCAGGCTTTCCCGCTGCTTGCAATCATCAATTACAATAATTGTATTAATAATTATAATAATTGTAATAATCGTTGCATTTGATATAGCGTCTGATCACGTTATTGAGACGTCTTAAATTGCTTCACAAGTTATACTTTAAAGAACATTGACTGTGCATTGTTTGGGCCAAATCTGGCAGCCGATTGCAAACAGCAGTGTCCCACAAACACTCATGGATTCAGTGACCTCTCTCTCTCTCACACTCTCTCTCAGAAGCACGAAGACCAGACTGATCATGAGATGAATGATATTTATTTATTGCCCTCCACCCTGTCGTTCAGGGAGTGGGTTAAAAGCTACAGGAGGCCGGTGGCTGAGACATTCACAATCCCTTCCTTTCTCCTGCACTGGTGACAGACAGCGCTCCATTCCGCTGCCTCAGCTTTGCCTTCTTTATCTGCAGCAAATGCTCTCAACATCAGAGCAATATCCAACATCTCTCTGTGTTGTCAGACACGAATGCGCGCAAACTCCTCCACCAAATTCACAATCCCGGGACAGCCATAGTGTTGCAGCAAAACTTGAACCAAAACCTATACCTGAAAGTGCACAGATGTACTCAGTTACACAGCGCCGCTCACACCACACGGAAGTCTCAGAGCTTCACAACAGCTCACACTCACACAGCGTCACTCACACCGCACGGATGATGGGTGGGGAGCGAGTCGGGCGGGGAGTGCAGGGCTGGAGGGGGTCGGTGAGGAGGAGAGAGAAGAACATTGGGATTTACTCACCGTGACTGGTGACTCCCTGAGCCATGAACAGCACAGAGAGAGCGAGCAATAAGCAGCACATGGTTTCTGGATATCTGGAAGCCTTGTAAAGACCGCAGAGACACGTTGGTCAGAGACTGTATGAAGTTGTATGAATATGGCAGGTATTTATCCCCTTCACATACTGAGGGCAGCGGTTACACATGGTAAGCACTCCGACTGCTTTCATTGCCAATGTGAGGGGTGTTTCACACTCGGTTAGCAAAATAATGAGTCATTTGTGATGATGGAGAGATACAAGAGCAGGTGCTCCATCCTGTGTTCTGGGCAACGGACCTATTCGCTTGCGGCTGTTTGAGGAGACGTTGTTGGGCTCAAATTGGCTGCCAATGTGGCTCACAAAACACACAGTCACTACACTTTCATAAGTGTATAATTATGAGAGGATTCGATTGGGTGAACAAGGAAGAACTGTTTCAAATGGCGGGTGGGTCAGTAACCTGAGGACTCCGATTTAAAATAGTTGTTCAAAGAAATAGAGGTGAGGTGAGGACAAAGGTTTTCACACAACGAGTTGTTGGGATCTGGAATGTATTGCCTGGAAGGCCGGTGGAAGTCAATTCAATATAAACACAACAACAACAAAATTACATTTAAAGAGCGCCTTTCACATCATAATGGTGTCCAAAGCGCTGAACCGTCAGGTGTCGGGGCCCCAGCATGGGGGAGGAGTGGTGTAGGGCTGAGGGAACGCAGAGAGGTTGGAGGGAGACCAAAGTCACAGTCGAAGTGAAGGGTCTTTAGTCTGGCCTTGAAGGTGGCAAGGGAGGAAGCGAGGCCAATGGTCCGTGGAGTTGAGTTCCAGAGTGCGGGGCCAGAGAGGCTGAAAGCTCGTCCACTGATGGTTTGGGTGGATCAGGCGGAAGACATGAAACAGACCGAGCCTGATGAAAGGAGGGAGTGGGCAGGTTAGTGGGGAATCAGTAGTCAGAGAAGAAGGAGGGGGCAAGGCCATGGGGGCCTTAAAGGTGAGGACGAGGATCTTGAGCTCGATCCTCTGGGTGATGGGGAGCCAGTGCAGTCGGGCGAGGGTGGGAGTGATGGGGTCACGGAGTTTGGTGTGTGAGAGTACACGAGCTTCAGTGTTTGGGATGATCTGCAGCTTGTGAAGGGAAGATTTGGAAAGGCTGATGAGGAGGGAGTTCCCGTAATCGAGACTTTGTGACGAATGCGTGGGTGAGGGTTTTGGCATCCTGAGGGGTGAGGCATTGGCGGAGTCTGGCAATGTTGTGAAGGTGGTGGTGCGGATGGGTTGCAGAAAGGACAGTTCAAGGTCAAACAGGTTCTTGACTGGGTTAGTGAGGTTGAATGTGCAGCATGGAGGCTGATGCTGCCAGCGCCTGAGGTGCGGAAGCGCTGGCGCGAGCCAATCAGGAGGGCCTCGGTCTTGCTGATGTTGAGTTGGAGAGAGTTGGACCTCGTCTAGACATTGATGTCCTACAGGCAGTCGGTCACATCGCCAGTAGTCCTGGAGTTCAGGGTGCAGGCAGAGAGGTAGAGTTGGGTGTCATCCGCATACATGTGGAAATTTACCCCATGTCTCCGAATGATGTCACCAAGGGGGAGCATGTAGTGGGTGAAGAGGAGGGGACTGAGGACAGAGCCCTGAGGAACACCACACAAGACGGTGTGGCGGCTGGAGGAGAAACCGTTTGCAGCGACGAATTGGAGGCTGTGTAAAAGATAGGACCTGAACCATTCAAGGACAGAACTTGAAGGTTGAGCTGGGAGGAGAGGCGGTGTAGGAGGATTGAGAGGTCCACGGTATCAAAGGCGGCGGAGAGATCGAGGTGGACGAGGAGTCAGAGGGAGCCCTGGTCACACATGGTCAGGATGTCGTTTGTAACCTTGACCAGAACAGTTTCCATGCTGTGGGCGGCACGGAAACCTGATTGGAGTGGTTCATGGAGGGAATAAGAGGAGAGGAAAGAGTTAATCTGGGAGGCAACGGCTCTCTCAAGGACCTTGGATAGGAAGGGGAGATTTGAGATGGGACGGTAACTAGATAGCTGTGATGTGTCGAGGGAAGGTTTCTTCAAGGTGGGGGTGATAGTTTCTGTTTTGAGGAAGGATATGACAGTGCCAGATGACAGGGAGAGGTTAATGATGTCGGCTCGTAGTGGGGCAAGGAGGTAGAGCTGGGATTTAAGGAGAGGGTTGGGGATGGAGTCCAGTGAGCATGTGGTGGGCTTCATGGAGGATGTCTTTTCTCCCCCACAATCATGCCATGTCCCGCTCTGCCTTCCCTCACCTCCGTAACATGGCCTGTCTCCACCACTACCTCAACCCTCAGGCCGCTGAAACTCTTGTTCATGCTTTCATCATCTCCAGGCTCGACTATGCAAAAGCCCTGCTTGGCCTTCCCAACTCCTCCCTCCACAGGCTGCAGATAATCCAGAACTCTGCAGCCCGTGTCCTCTCCCGCACCAAACTCTGTGACCCCATCTCCCCCACTCTCGCCCGACTCATTGGCTCCCTATCCTTCAGAGGATCCAGTTCAAGATCCTGGTCCTCACATACAAAGCCCTCCATGGCCTCACCCCACCCTACCTCTGTGACCTCCTAAGCCCCTACCAATCCGCCCGTTCCCTCCGCTCAGCCGGCTCTGGACTGCTCCACGGCCCCCGACTCACCCGCCCCACCATTGGCAGGAGAGCCTTCAGCCACTCGGCCCCCAACTTCTGGAATTCCATCCCTCAGTCACTCCGCCTCGCCCCCTCCTTAGCCTCCTTCAAGTCCCGCCTCAAGACACTCCTTTTCGACCATGCCATCGGTTACCCCCCTTCTCCTCCCTCCCTTCTTCCTCCATGACCACAGCTCGGGTCTGAAATGCTGTAATGGATTCAGTGACTACTCTCCCTCTCTCTCTCTCACACTTTCTCTTAGAAACACAAAGACCAGACTGATCATGAGATGAGTCGGGAGCGGAGGTAGGAGAGCGCGGGGCGGAGCGGAGGCCTGGCTGTGTATAAAAGCACAGAGACAACAGAGATACAAGAGAAGGTGCTCCATCCTGTGTTGTGGGCAAAAGACAAATTCACTTGCGGCTGTTTGATGGAAAGTCGTTGTACTCAAATTGCCTGCCACGTTTGCCCACAAAATACACAGTCACTGCACTTTACAGTGAAGAATTATGAGGGGATTCGATCGGATGGACAAGGAGAAACTATTTCAAATGTTGGATGGGTCAGTAACCCGAGGACACCGATTTAAAATAGGCATTAAAAGAAACAAAGGTGAGGTGAGGAGAAATGTTTTCACACAGCGAGTTGTTGGGATCTGGAAAGCATTGCCTGAAAGGCTGGTGGAAGCCGATTCAATAACAACTTTTAGGAGGGAAGTAGATATTTATTTGGGGAGGACAAGTTTGCAGGTCTATGGGGAGAGAGTGGGGTAGTGGGATTGAATTGGATAGTTCTTATCAAAGACCCGGCACTGACACGTGGGGCCGAATGGCCTCATTCTGTGCTGTATAATTCAATAATTCTATGATACGGTGAAAATGTTGTTGTTCGAGAAGGTGTTGATCTAATTGCGATTAACACTAATGGTAACAATTGATCCCAACATTTTATCTTTTCAGTGATAAATTCGCGCCACATGGTTTTTAGATTTGGGTCCATACTTTCCACTATTCCCGATGATTGAGGATGGTGCAATATGGAATTCCTGTGTAATTCCAGCAACTGCGTTGCACATCCCATCACCTTCCTTGTAAAGTGAGACCCTTGATCCGAATCAACAGCACCAGGATATTAGTTGTAGTCGCTGTAACGTAGTAGTGCTGATTGATGTCCAGATGTGGGAACATCATGTACTTATTGTAAAAAGTCATTTGAATTTAATTTATTAGAAAGTATTAAGAGGAGCGTAAAGGAAGTGTTAAAAAAAACTTGCAAGGGATATTAAAACCAATAGTAAAAGCTATTATAAATATATTAAAAGAAAGAAAATGGTCAACAGGAATGTGGGTCTGTTAAAGACAGATGTAGGTGAGAATATAGTAAATAAGGAAATGGCTGACTTGTTACATAAATACATAGCTACCGTTTTTACAGTAGAGGGTGAGGACAAAATAGCAGCCATAGAGGGGAACCTAAAAATAAGTCAAAGAGAAATGCTTAATAAAATTAATAGAAATAAAAAAATGTTAATGGAGAAAATAATGAGATTCAAGATAAACAAATCTCCAGGACCTGATAGTTCCACCCCAGGGTGTTAAAGGAAATAGGAGAGGAATTTACAGATGCATTTGTCTCTTTATTAAATTCCTAAAGTAATACGGATGTTGCGATGTGAGACGGATGGTTGGACTTTTGTGTGTGAGTGGGAGATTTGCAAACCTGAGTTTATTTGACTTCAGACTGAGCTCATTCAGCCACACACCTTGTTCTATGCAAACACCCAGATATTGTGATAATGGTTAGACACACACTCAGTGAGAGCAGAGCTGGTAACATCCAGACTTGACAATACTAACCCCCTGCTCACTAGATTTCCCAACTCTTCCCTACCCAAGATGTAGATTATTCAGGACTCTCTTTGCGACCCCCAGTCCCCTGATATTCTGTCAGTTTGCCTGTCAGACCTCAGGAGTTGGATGTACGCAAATTTCCTTCAGCTGAACGTTGACAAGACGGAAGCCATACTTTTTGGCTCTCATCAACGTCTAAAATCTCACAGTTCTCACAGCATCCACCTACCCAACCTCCGCCTAACACTCTCCGACCCGTACGCAACCTAGGCATCAGGTTCGACCCCAAATTATCTTTCCTCACTCACATCCGGTTCCTCACCAGCACCGCTTTCTTCCTCTCTGGCCTCAACCAAGTCATCCTCCTATTCTTCCTTAAGTCCAAAATCAAGGGGTTCCGCTCAGCTGCCACTGCCCTCCCAACTTCCTCCCCCTCTCTACCCCCACCCCACACAATTACCCATCCGACAATTACCCAACCCTCCTTCCACACCTTTGAACCTGTCACGCCCATCAACACGGTAGCCTCCATGAAGCCCATCATATGCTCACTGGACCCCATCCCCAACCCTCTCCTTCAATCCCAGCTCCACCTCCGTGCCCCACTACTCGCTGACAACATTAAACTCTCCCTGTCATCTGGCACTTTTACATTCTCCCTCAAACCTGAAACTATCACTCCCCCTTGAAGAAACCTTTCCTTGACCCATCACAGCTATCCAGCTACGGGTCCGTCTCAAATCTCACTTCCTATCCAAGTTCCTTGAGAGAACCGTTGCCTCGATTACGGGAACTCCCTCGTCATCGGCCTTCCAAAATCTTCCCTTAACAAGCTGCAGATCATCCAAAACTCTGAAGCTCGTGTACTCTCACACAACAAACTCCGTGGCCACATCACTCCCACCCTCGCCCGACTCCACTGGCTCCCCATCCCCCAGAGGATCGAGCACAAGATCCTCGTTCTCACCTTTAAGGCCACCCATGGCCTTGCCCACTTCTACCAACCTGCCCGCTCCCTCCTTTCATCGGGATCCGGCCTTCTCCATATCTCCCGCCCGACCCGCCCAGGCTTTTAGCATCTGTGCCCCCCACACGAACATTGGGATTTACACACATCGACTGGTGACTCCCTGAGCCATGAACAGCACAGAGAGAGCGAGCACTAAGCAGTACATGGTCTCTGGAAGTCTGGAAGCCTTGTAAAGACAGCAGACACACTTTGGTCAGAGATTGTATGAAGTTGTCTGAATATGAGAGGTATTTATCCCCTTCACATACTGAGGGCAGCGGTGACACATGCAAAGCACTCCGACTGCTTTCATTGCCAATGTGAGGGATGTTTCACACTCTGTTAGCAAAATAATGAGTCATTTGTGATGATGGAGAGATACAAGAGATGGTGCTCCATACTGTGTTCTGGGCAACAGACAAATTCTCTTGTGGCTGTTTGATGCAACGTTCTTGGGCTCCAATTGACTGCCATGTTGGCCCACAAAACACACAGTCACTGCACTTTACAGTGAAGAATTATGAGGGGATTCGATCGGATGGTCAGGGAGAAACTGTTTGAACTAGCGGGCTGGTTGGTAACCCGAGGACTCCGATTTGAAATAGTTGTTAAAATAAACAGAGGTGCGGTAATCTGCAACAATTTGTTGGGATCTGGAGTGCATTGCATGAAAGGCTGATGGAAGCCGATTCGATCACAGCTTTCAAGAGAGATGTAGTTGATTATTTGTGGAGGTCAAGTTTGCAGAACTATGGGGAGAGAGTGGGGGAGTGGGATTGAATTAGATTATTCTTTTCAAAGAGTTGGCACAGACACGAGGGGCCGATTGGCCTCCTTCTGTGCTGTACAATCCAATAATTCTATCATATGGTGGAAATGTTGCTCTCTGAGAAGGTGTTGATCTAATTGCGATTAGCACTGATGGAAATTAGTGCTAATTAATCTGAAATGCTGTACTCTGTCCAGCGCTTTGGGACATCCTCCCGACGTGAAAGGCGCTGTACAAATGTAATCTTGTCGTTTTTCGTTGTTGGTAACAATTGATCCCAACATTTTACCTTTTCAGTGATAAATTTGCGCTATATGGTTTTTAGATTTGGGTCCATACTTTCCACTATTCTTGATGATTGAGATGGTGCAATATGGAATTCCTATGTAATTCCAGCAACTGTGCTACACATAACATTATCTTTCATGTAAAGTGAGACCCTTGATCTCAATCAACAACAACAACCACAACAACAACAGCAAGATTGCATTTATAGAGCGCCTTTCGCGTCGGGAGGACATCCCACGGTGCTGGACAGTTGCGTCGGGACCCGATCAGGGGGGAAATGGTCAGGGTGAGGGGAGGGAAGAGAGGGAGCGAGGAGGGGTTAGAGAGTCGAGAGGGAAGCTGAAGGCACTGTTGAAGAGAAAAGTCTTGAGACCGGCCTTGAAGGAGGAAAGGGAGGAAGCAAGGCGAAGGAACTGGGGGATGGAGTTCAAGAGCCTCGGGGCTGAGAGGCTGAAAGCCCGGCTACCAATGGAAGGCGGTTGGGGCGGGAAATGTGGAGCAGACCGGAGCCAGAGGAACGGAGGGTAAAGGCAGGTACATAGGGGGAAAGTAGGTTGGAGAGGTAGGAGGGGGCGAGGCCGTGAATGGCCTTGTAGGTGAGGATGAGGATCTTGATTTCGAGATTCTGGGGGATGGGGAGCCAGTGGAGGCGAGCGAGGGTGGGAGTGATGTGGTCGCGAAGCCTGGTGCGGGACAGTACATGAGCTGCAGAGTTCCTCATGACCTGCAGCTTTTGGTGGGAGGTGCTGGGAAGGCCGATGAGGAGAGAGTTCCCATAGTCCAGCCTTGAAGTGATAAAGGCGTGGACCAGTGTTTCAGCAGCGTGAGGGGTGATACCTGTCAATACCTGTTTGAAGGACATAATCAATACCTGTTTGAAGCCCAATCAAGTGACTATATGATTCACTGAAATGTTTACAGTCGCTTTTGCCATATTATGAGTCATTGGAAATACTTCAGCTCATTTTGTGAATGTATCAGTTACCACTAATACATAACGGTTTTTACGAGGTGTTGAAAGATGTGGATCAATATGATCAATGTGCAATAATGTCAATGGAACCTCCACTGGTCTGGTATGTTTTACATTTTCTGCACAATTAGACCACCAGGATACTTGTTGTAGTCGCTGTAACACAGTAGACCTGGATTGATGTCCGGAAGTGGGAGCATCATGTACTTGTTGTAAAATATTATTCGGACACCTTGTCGGAACCACACAAAAATCTTTGTAAAACAGCAAACCTTGTTTGACACTTCAATCTGATCTATGGTTTGAATAGTGATTATTCACGGAAACTTAACAAATTAGTGTTTTGATAGTTTGTATTATTTCCACATCAGTGTCATGGGCACATTTTTAAATCTACAGGTTTATCCCCAGAGATTATTGTGGCCACTTGTTCCAAAGATGGCTAAAATACGTCTGGATCCCATTTTGTGACACTGTGTGGCCACTTTTGTGGCCAAATCTTCTGCGATGTTATTAGGTTTTCCGTTCGTCAACACAAAGTGGTGCAAACGGGAATGACATTTAACGTCTCATCCCTCCAACAATGTGGTGCTCTCCCCCCAGCAATGCACTGGAGCGTCACCTAAGACTACGATGGGTTCCAAGACCCTCAGACACGCACTCAGTGAGAGCAGAGATGGTAACAGCAGCCCGAGAGAACTACCATGGCCCAGACACTGGGTATCAGTCTGGCTCCGTCACTGTGTCAGCTCAGCCCAGTCACCGTGTGTCAGTGTCGCTGAGTCACTGTGTGTCAGTGTCGCTCAGTCACTGTGTGTCAGTGTCTCAGTCACCGTGTGTCAGTGTCGCTCAGTCACTGTGTGTCAGTGTCGCTGAGTCACCGTGTGTCAATGTCGCTGAGTCACTGTGTTTCAGTGTCGCTCAGTCACCGTGTGTCAGTGTCGCTCAGTCACGTGTGTCAGTGTCGCTCAGTCACCGTGTGTCAGTGTCGCTCAGTCACTGTGTGTCAGTGTCTCTCAGTCACAGTGTGTCAGTCCTGAACTGACAGATTGGAATATGGTTTAACATCTCATCCAAAGGACAGCGCCTCCGACAGTGTATTCCCAACCCCCAGAACTGCATTGGAGCATTGGCTTAGACTGTGTGTTTCCAAGACACGAAGTGGGACTGAAACCCACAACCTTCTTACTCAGAGGCGAGAGCGCTACCACTGCCTCAGTGAATGGAGGATTTTGTTCAGGACGGTGTAGAATTTTGATCATCGTGTAAAAGTCAGATGGTATTTGGAGTTGGGTTTCTATATATAAACTGCAGGAGAACGATTTCCAAATTCACACTGAAATACAGAGTATTTTATCAATCTTTGCTGCCCCTTAAACTTCAAAGTGATGGTCTTAAGCCTGAGATTATGAGAATTTCAGGCCCTCAGGAGAGCAAAGATGTTTTGATCTTCTATCAGTTTAATCGCGGGGAGATTCACTACCCGACTCCACAATACACAGTGACTGTCTGGGAGTGCTGGATGGGCAGTGCAGAGGAAGCTTTACTCCACAACAACTTTCATTAACACAGCGCTCCTCACGTACGTTAGCTTCCCAGAGTGCTTGACAGTGGCAGAGCACGATGCCGAGCCAGCGGAGAGGGGAAGTTGACCATTGGCACGGTCAAAGTGGAAGTTCTTCAGGTGCGACCTGAAGACGGGGAAGGAGTGGATAAGCCGGAGAGGTAGAGGAACAGTGTTCCAGAGTTTCGGGGAGTGGTGTTTGAAAGCGCGGCCACCAATGGAGGAACTATGGACAATTAGGTGTCAGTCAAGCGGAGGCAGCGGGTTGTAGGATGGACGGTAAGCAGGTCGGAGACGTAGCGTGGTGCAGGGCATGAAGGGATTGGAAAACGAGCGTTAGGATCTTAAAATCAATGCTTTTGGCCGTAGGAAACCAGTGGAGCCCGACTAGACCTGGTGTGTGGTGTGATGCTCAGCCGTGTCTGTATCTACCCCGTGCTGTAGCTGACCTGGGAGAGCTGCAATAATAATAATAATAATATTCCTTGTGTTTGATATAGCGCCTTATCCTGTTGTTGAGACGTCTCAAATTGCTTCACAATATAAACTGTAAAAACGATTGACTGTGCATTGTTATTTAAAAATTTGGCAGCTGATTGCATTCCACAAACAGTCATGGATTCAGCGACCTCTCTCTCTCTCTCTCTCACACACTCTCTCTTTCACATTCTATCTCTCTCTCTCTCTCTCTCTCTCTCAGAAACACAAAGACCAGACTGATCATGAGATGAATGATATTTATTTATTGCCCTCCGCCCTGTTGTTCAGGGAGTGGGTTACAAGCTACAGGAGGCCGGTGGCTGAGACATTGACAATCCCATCCTTTCTCCTGCGCTGGTGACAGACAGCGCTCCATTCCGCTGCCTCAGCTTTGCCTTCTTTATCTGCAGCAAATGCCCTCAACATCAGAGCAAAATCCAATAGGTCTCTGTGTTGTCAGACACGAATCCGCACAAATTCCTCCATGGGATTCACAATCCCTGAACGACAAACGCATCAGACGTCCAACTTTATCTGTACAGTTAAACTCAGTTATACAAAATCGCTCACACCACACAGACGTCTCAGAGCTTCACAACAGCTCACACTCACACAGCGTCACTCACACCGCGCGGATGATGTGTGGGGAGCGAGTCGGGCGGGGAGTGCAGGGCTGGAGGGGGTCGGTGAGGAGGAGAGAGACGAACATTGGGGTTTACTCACTGTGATTGGTGACTACTCCCTGAGCCATGAACAGCACAGAGAGAGCGAGCACTAAGCAGTACATGGTCTCTGGAAGTCTGGAAGCCTTGTAAAGACCGCAGAGACACGTTGGTCAGAGACTGTATGAAGTTGTCTGAATATGAGAGGTATTTATCCCCTTCACATACTGAGGGCAGCGGTGACATATGCAAAGCACTGCGACTGCTTTCATTGCCAATGTGAGGGGTGTTTCACACTCCGTTAGCAAAATAATGAGTCATTTGTGATGATGGAGAGATACAAGAGCAGGTGCTCCATCCTGCGTTCTGGGAAACAGACCAATTCGCTTGTGGCTGTTTGAGGGGACGTTGTTGGGCTCCAATTGGCTGCCAAGTTAGCCCACAAAACACACAGTCACAACATTTTCATAAGTGAATAATTATGAGAGGATTCGATTGGGTGCAGAAGGAGAAACTATTTCAAATGGCGGGTGCGTCGGTAACCCGAGGACTCCGATTTAAAATAGTTGTTCAAAGAAATAGAGGTGAGGTGAGGACAAAGGTTTTCACATGAGTTGTTGGGATCTGGAATGCATTGCCTGGAAGGCCGGTGGAAGCCAATTCAATAAAAACACAACAACATAATTACATTTAAAGAGCGCCTTTCACGTCATAACGGTGTCCAAAGCGCTGAACTGTCAGGTGTCGGTGCCCCAGCATGGGGAAGGAGTGGTATACGGCTGAGGGAACGCAGAGAGGTGGTAGAGAGACCAAAGGCACAGTCGAAGAAAATAAATAATAATAATCCTTGCATTTGATATAGCGCTTTTCACGTCGCGAGGACGTCCCAAAGCGCTTCACAGAATACACTGTAAAGTGAATTGACTGTATATTTGTGGGCGAACGCGGCAGCCAATTGCGCACAGCAATGTCCCACAAACAGTCGTAGATTGAAAATGACCAATTTTTTTTTTATTTTGGGGTTTTTTGGAGGGATTATTATTAGCCGTGTGGAGTAAGGAAACTTGCCCAAGGTTTCGCCCTGACCTGCCTGGAATTGAACTCAGGTCTCTCGCTTGCAAAGCGAGTGCTCTAACCACTGAGCTACAGGACTCCAAAAGGGTCTTTAGTCTGGCCTTGAAGGTGGCAAGGGAGGAAGCGAGGCCAATGGTCCGTGGAATGGATTTCCAGAGTGCGGGGCCAGAGAGGCTGAAAGCCCGTCCACTGATGTGTTGGGTGGATCAGGCGGAAGACATGAAACAGACCGGAGCCTGATGAAAGGAGGGAGTGGGCAGATTGGTGGGGAATCAGCAGTCAGAGAGGAAGGAGGGGGCAAGGCCATGGGGTCCTTAAAGGTGAGGACGAGGATCTTGAACTCGATTCTCTGGGTGATGGGGAGCCAGTGCAGTCGGGCGAGGGTGGGAGTGATGGGGTCACTGAGTTTGGTGTGTGAGAGTACACGAGCTTCAGAGTTTGGGATGATCTGCAGCTTGTGAAGGGACGATTTGGGAAGGCCGATGAGGAGGGAGTTCTTGTAATCGAGACTGTGACGAATGCGTGGGTGAGGGTTTCGGCATCCTGAGGGGTGAGGCATTGGCGGAGTCTGGCAATGTTGTGAAGGTGGTGGTGCGGATGGGTTGCAGAAAGGAAAGTTCAGGGTCAAACAGGTTCTTGACTGGGTTAGTGAGGTTGAATGTGCAGCATGGAGGCTGATGCTGCCAGCGCCTGAGGTGCGGAGGCGCTGGCGCGAGACAATCAGGAGGGCCTCGGTCTTGCTGATGTTGAGTTGGAGAGAGTTGGTCCTCGTCCAGACATTGATGTCCGACAGGCAGTCGGTCAGATCGCCAGTAGTCCTGGAG
>NW_024705777.1:0-24082 GCF_018977255.1 Callorhinchus milii | reverse complement strand
TTCGGGATATTTAGTGGTGCAGAGCCTACCCAGCCTGTCGCATGTGTAGTGTGTCGGACAAGGCACACGCAGAAATCTGGAGGCACCACACTTAACAGCTAGCCTAGGGATAACACAACGCTTAACACAACACTAGAATGCACACTTGGGGAAGGAGAATCTATACGAGACCCCTTGGAAGGGATCCTCCGATTCCTCAGCCCTATAGCCGATCTCCCGGCTCCCCACGCCGCCGCACCAATCGCTTCCCACGCTGGACTGAGCCCTCCGCTCCGCCCCCTCCACCGAGCCTCGCCCCAAGCCGCCCCCGGCCACGCCTCCTGCTCGGTCTCTCGAGAGAGGAACAGGAGCCAGCGTCACATGTCCTGGCCCTCACATCCGGGTCCCCTTAACTCCCCTGAGCCGGCACATCCCCTCCGTCCAGCGACGGGGCCCCGCCAAGCAGGGCCCGCTTCCCGCAACGTCTCCGTCGACTCCGTGCAGAGGTACCTGCCCTCACTCATATAAATCGTGGTGCTTCCCGCGTTACACCCGTAGGGACGCTACTTACGTCCTAAATCAACCCCCCTTTGTGAAGCTCAGCCGTCCCAGCTGACCAATATAAAAGCAACGCAAGAGTGGGCCTCCAACAGAATGAACAAGACCAAGCAATAGCACCAATCAATATAACCGACGAGGAAAAACCGATATGTACATTATTACAGAATGAGGAAAGGAAGAAAACATTTTAGAAGGGAACAAAACCTGTCAGAACATATGTACATTGGGCAAACCACCCCCCGGGACCGGCCACCCCTACACCTCGTCCTATAATACCTGCACCCGAGCGCGAGATGTGCCCAGTTCAGCCAATGGCTCATCTGGCTCGGGGTTGCGGACCCCGGCGACGATGGTTATTTAAATTGAGCCATCATTGCCCGAGTTCTCATCGCTGGACCGTCCAACAAAGGGGTTGCGGATCCTCCTGGAGCTTCAGACACCGTCGGAAGATGGCTCGATGGGCCCGGCCATGTCACGAAGCAAAGGATCCCCCCGCGGAGCAGGGTCAGGCAATGGCAGCTCCGTGTTCCCCTGCACCCCTTGTCGGGACTGAACAGGCGACATCGGTTCCTCTAGGCGCTCGGACCCTGCAGGCAGAATAGCAGAACTGTCCTGAGGAAGGACGTCAGGTGACACGCGCCCTAGCTCATCGAACTCACCGACCCCGGCCCTCATGGATTGGGGATGAAGAATCCGCGTGGCGGTGGAACAAAACGTTTTAGGCGTGACAGGTAAACAAACCAGCGACGACGGATTATATTGGATCTGCACACACTGTGGACTCCGCACTTCCACCATCTCTACCGGACCCTGCCATGGCTTATGCAGTTTGGGCGAAGTGCCCAGTGGGACATGAGGGCAATCGAGCCACGCCCTCTCACCCTTTGCCCATACAGTAGCCGGGCCGGCGAGGCCTGCACAGACGTTCGTTGGCCAACCTGTTGTAAGGCGGAGTTTACCCCCGGGGATGCCTCCATAGCCTCCTCCAAACGCTGCAGGACCCCCCTCATAGGATCAGAAATCCTGGTACATTTTCCCAGGGATTTCAATTGTACGTCAATTGCCGGGTCACCACTCCCTCCCATACATTAAAAAGAATGGGAGAAAACCCCGTGGAAGCGTGCGGAGCGGAACTTTATGCCGCAAGGACACACGAAATGTGCAAATCCCTGTCTGACTGAGTTTCGTTAACCCGATGGCACAGCATGGACGAAATGGTTCTGTGTAACCTCTCGACCATGCTGTCTGTCTGGGGGTGATAAGGCGACGTACGTACCTTCCTGGTACCTAAGTGATGGCACACCTGCAGCAGTTTAGAGGATGCATTTTTCCCTTCATCCATCAAGAGATGTTCCGGTGCACCTTTATCCAGCTGTGATGCCGCTGCCACGAAGCTGCTCGGCAGGCGCCCCATCTGCGACCTCGCCACCACCAAGCGACGGAGCCGACCCCGCGTCCCCCTCACCTCACCTCACATGAACACACCCGCACGCATTTTCCCCGACCCATAGAGCTGGAAGGGGAGGTCACCTGATCGACCGGTTTTTATCCGAGAAGCCCTTATCGGGATTGACTTTCACGGTTTCCGGCGACCAAGGAATTGGACGACCTCCCCCCCGACGCTACTTTGCACCGCGGCGCTGCGACCGGCCTTCAGATGGTATGGTCGCGGCGAAGGGCATTCGGCCACCGTGGTTGAAACGCATCCCCCCACACACACCCCCACGGTCGACGAGGCAAGCAGGGGAGGGACGGGACAGCATGAGTAGCAGGACCGCAGGGGCTCTTGCGCATAGTCACGGGATGGTTAGGATAATTACGCTTGAGCGCGCAGGCACCATTGATTAGCATATGCGCCGCACATGAGCAGAGTGCGGGCGCGTGCCCATTGTAAAGAAGAACTGAGGGCCGCCATCCTGCTCGGAGCCGCATCCCTTTGATGTAGGAGGATAAAAAGGGGGCGCAAAGGGAGATGGCTCTCTCTCACTCCAGCGCCAGGCGACAGGACGCTCTCCAGTCCAGCGACCCGAACGTCCGTGAGACGCATCGAGGTACGCTGCGAGTACGGGATCAACGAACCGCCGTGGGCACCTAACAGTGAGTAAGAAGGTGAAGTAGGATCATAGCCGATAAATAGAGAATAGATTCAGGGTGGTAGAATAGCATCAATTCGCAGGTAGCAAATAATAAATCATTAATAGCGAAGCGTGGCCTCGTGTGATCTCGTGAGCAGTGTGAACGCGTGTAGTGCTGTGTACACAGTGGTTCGCCACGTGAGTGAGCGCTGCGCGGGGCTGCGCGTGTGGGTGCGCGTGGGTTCACTACGTGTACGATACAGGTGCGCGATCACAACGTGAGTATTCAGTGGTGAGTGAGTGCCGCGGGGAGCTGTGTGCGTGAGTGCGCGTACGTTCGCTATATGTCGGATACGGGATGCGCATTGGTAACGTGGTTATCGACGTGGAGGCGAGTGCCGCACAGGGCTACAGACGGACACACGCTCGCAGCGTACGAGAGCTGTACGTAGCGGTGTAAAGAGGGGGAGTATGGCGTTTGATTGATGATGCTGTGCGCACGTATGCTTGCAGCGTGGGAGCGCCGCGTGAAGCCGTATGGGTAGGGGCGTCGCGTCCGAAGGCCGGCGAAACCCTAGCGGGTATTAGGGAGGTGGGGTAACGTAAACGGAATAGGGGATGCAGGCGGGGGGGACCCCGGGGGCCAACGGCCCCCACACAGCACATAGCCATGAAGGAACGCGGTAGTTATGGCCTCCGCCGATTGGTTCGGTAACGGCCAAGCCATAGGGCAGCGCGACAGATACTCATCGGAAGCTGCCACTTGGACAGTATGGCGCCAATTCCTGTGTCGCTGGCATCCGTGTCGAGGAGAAAGGGCAGCAATAAGTCCGGATAACAGAGGAGAAGTGCATCGACCAACCCCTTATAACAACAATCTATTTGAAAAAAACTACACATTTGGACAATCAGCATTACAGTGTTGTACAATGTAATAAGTTACATATAAACAAATCAACACTGATGGATATAAATTCCTCAGACAGGAGAATTAATCACCACAGTAGCAGAAGCAATTGATATTTTTAAACAGCCGTTCATGCAGTACTGGCCAGTGAATCCCAGTACACGATCATGCACAACACGTAGCACCTATATAACCTGTAACAACGAATAGTGATTTTACTTGTAGCATTAATTTATCGGTTGCGTTCATGGTGGTAAAATGTACAAAATTACATTATTTAAATGTTTCCAAAACACAGGTCGTGTACGCAAATATTTTTCGATAGAGTATATGAACATGGCGCAATGATCGAGTGATTTAGAGACGTGTAGGATATGTATGTATTGATAGATGTTAGCAAGATGACAAATGCATCTTCCGACTGATATGACGTGTAATACTGGCCCATTACCTCAGTAATCGAACACTCAAAATGCACTGATGCCCATCACATTACGCGGACACTCACGTTTACATGGCCTCGTGATCATGAATGGTTGAGTAATGTAAGTGGGGTTTTATGGAGAATGAAGTAGATTAATTGGAGGAAGGGCGGGAAATATATGGATAAATGTTTAGCCTGGGGACACAGGAGAAGATGTAATATAACGACTGACGGGGGGAACCTGGTTCGGGGATCTCGCTCATAGGATGGTCGCGAAGAGCTCGGCCCTAATCGCGGAGAGGAAACGGTGCATACTTACGAGTATTGGGGAGAAGAGCGAGTTAGGGTAGCAGAGGAGATATGTCTTCCTGGTGTAATAATCTTCATTTCGACTTGTGATGTGCACGGTATTCGCTCACTTTCATAGAGAGAGATCGAATCAAGAGGCGCGAGGAACCGCAGGCACGCGAGAAGGCAGCCACATGGTGATCTGACACGAAAATTAGCTCAAGCTCTGCGGTCATCCATATATGAAGGCGTTATTAGCCAATTAATGAGTGTTTACATGTGGGAGCAAACTAGAGCACGTGGATAAACCCCATGCGTGCGTGTGGGAAGCACTCTTATTCCATACAGACAACAGGTGAGTCCATATGTTGGCTGTACTGCTTGATCCTGGCGAGCCAGGGTATTCCGCCTTGATGCCCACAGCTAAGGGCGTTTCACAAAATTTTTTGAGATCCCCCAAATCTCGCCTCCACTCCTTCATAATGCCCACGGCTAAGGGCGTTTCACAAACATTTTTTGAGATGACCCAACCCTCGCCGCCACTGATCCTTGAATATCTATTTATTTAAACACTGGGTCAGTGTGAAAAAATACTTATTTGCTTTTTAGACTTTAAATTCCAGTAGTTTCCTCCCTAATCTGGGAATTTGTACATTGATTAATGGAATCTCGTGTCGAATTCCTGCCGTAATTGGTGGCATATCGCACCGGCGCACCATTTCCACAGGACTAATCATCGTGGTGCACCCCAGATTATGAGATCCGCGATGTGGTCCCTCCCATATCACCGAGGATTACTGGGATTTTGATGTACGATCTATTCTGCTGTACTACGTATGACCGCTAATAGGTTGAAAACGTATTCATTTAGAGAAAATCGCAGAGCCTGGACAATTGTTGGTGCAGACTCACTGCTTGGCTGCCTTTCGGCTTGTCTGTGGTTTCTCGACAATTGGAAGATTCAATTTACGTGAACCACACGAGATACAATTAACCAATCAATAGTATTATTACAGTTAGGTGATGAAGGAATCATGGCACTTGGCCGGCCTCTTGGAATCACCATTATAACAGATTATGGATTTTACGTACTATATTGCAATGGAGGTATCGGTCGAAATCGAAGCAATGATAGGTCAGGAAAGATATCTCACTAAACTCTCAAAAGAATGCATCTCTCGATGCTTTATTTTCCAGAATTTCTCCCATTGTATTACCAGAGTCATGCATCAACATTTGTGTCACATCGTTTTGGTTCATAGCGCCAAGTGCGGACCACTGCTCCCCACCCCACCTCAACAGTGCTGTACTATGCAATCTTGACAACACACTTTGGGGTGCCCTCATACACTGATGGATGAAGGGCCTTGGGCAGGGTCGGAAATATGCGGCTCCGGAGCCGCAAGATGCTCTTTAAGGACTGCTTCGTGACCTTATTAATTAAGGGCCACCGTCTCGTATTCAGATAGATTGCGGCTCCTGAAATATTATGGATTTTTTACGAATTCGAATAAAATGGCTGCTCTTGTTATTTTCGTGCCGATCCGAGGTGATGGGAGTCACCTGACCAATCTTCACCACACTAGTCAGTGCGGGTTGTTGAGTTTTCAGCACACTGAGAAGAGAGAGATTTGAGTCGTTGCATATCACTCAACATTCAGTCCCTGCTACTGCAGCGCTTTCAATAGAACAGCAACTTGACATATAAGACCTCTGCAATTGTAAACACAATCATGGCCAGTATGCCCCGCTCTGTTTACAAATACATCCACACAGCACGCGACTTGTGTGTTTAGCTCCCTGCAGCAGCAACAGCGACACAAACAAGCCCCTTCCATTCGAAACGCCACTGCGACTAATTCAAAGCACATCCTCTCACACGAGTAATCTTTTGAATTGTATTATTTGCCGAGTGACGGCCAACCGCACGACGCGTCAGTCATGCGGGGTTGTTTGACCATACTTCACCATGCTGGCGCAGTACATGTTGGTGAATAAAAGTAGGGTTTTGGCGGCGAGGGGGTTGGGTGGGGGGAAGTTGAACCAATTTAAATAGCTCTTGCCTCAGATGTTAGCTGCTACAATTGATATGGAAACCTGGTACGCAAACGTGGTTACCATCATCATCATCGATCCACGCGGACTTCCACCCAATGATCTCGCGACGCGTCACGTGGAATGAACGGAATATTAAATAAACATATTTTACACACGGTGATAAAACAAATCAAACCCCCCCCCCCACCATATAATTCACGTCGTAAACATCAAACGCTATTATACTCTCCCTGGAGACGATCATCTATAGTTATTACACTCTGTGACTGTCAGGCCGGTGTGTGTGAGTGCGAGCGATTGCTGCTCACCCGAGTCGGATTTTGTTTTGGTCCACGCGCTTGCCCCAACTCACTCGCAGTGCGCCGAGCGTTCGCGCATTCAGCAAAATGTTCACATCCACGGCGTGACGTCAGAACGCAGTCACACCACCCCCATCCCGCATCGAGGTGAAGATTTCTTATTCTTGGTTCTTTCGGAAAAGTCACGTCGATAGAAAATTTTTATAAAAAAAGTAAAAGAAAAAGTTATTACTTTGAAGTAATTATTAAATAAAGTAATTATTTTCGGTAAAGTCACGTAGGTAGAAACATAAACTAAATAAAATATTTTTTATTTTATACTCTTAGATTCTTTCGGTAAAGTCACGTAGGTATAAAATAAAATAAGTCACGACGTTTCGGGCGCAACACAAGCAATCATCATCAGGTGGAAGAAAACATGGTCTGCTGCTGAGGCAGACTGTTTAAAAAGGTTTGAAATGGGTGGACGCTTATGTTGCGCCCGAAACGTCGTGATTTCTTTTATTTTATACCTGACCCTTGGGCTACACCCAGTCATGTTTGCATTGTCTTTAATTCTAGATTTGAAGCCTTCGTGACTGCAAGGATTCATATTCTTAGGTTTTTTCGGTAAAGTCACGTAGGTAAAACATTAAAATTAATAAAAGTAAAATAAATAAAAATCACGACGTTTCGGAGGCAACACAATACAGGAAAGCCACCCACACAGATTCCTACTTGAAACCGGATTCCCACCACCACCCATCTCAAAATAATTCTCTCATCAAAACGCTATACCACAGAGCCCATGGCATTTCTGACCAACACCACCTGGCCGGTGAATTAAAACATGTACATCGGTCCCTCAGGATGAACGGATACTCTGACCGCACTATCCGCCAAGCTGTTTCTCCCACCACACAGAAACAGCCACATGAAACTCCGACCAAAACTATCACGTTACCATACATAGCAGGCGTGACCAAAAAGATCTCCAAAATTCTAAACAATGTAGGGGTGTTAAAGAGAGGGCCCGTTATGCATGGCAGCCTATGGAAAACAAACACAGTGGGCGGGGCTACGTAAGTGCACGAGGAGGTGCCCTCTACGACGTCCGAGCCAGACACCCTGGGGGGGCTGGTTCGAACGTTATGATCCCCCGGGGCCCCACCCCTCAGGGAGGGGTTGGGTATAAAAGGGGATGTTTCAAAGGGCTCGGGAGTTATGTTTAAGCTAAAGGAAGAAGACTGAAGACGTCTTAGATAGAGCCCTGGACTCCCCTAGTTCGATGTCCTTTTCAGGGCCGGACAGGACTGAGCCAGCGGCGTGGTCCCGAAAGCCAGAGCCGGTGCTCTTGTAAGAGCTGGTCTGGAACTCCGGGTACCGGGCCCGACTTACCAGTGTCGGGCCAGATAGCCTCCCCTAGCCCATTAGTGGAGGACTCGGGGCTAGGACAGAGTTAGCTAGGGGTGTATCCCGAGTTATACGGGTGAGGGGGCCGATACCCCCTCGAGTGTTATATGCCCACTGTCGTATTGTGAAATAAATATACGTGTGCCTCAACCTCGGTGTCAAGCGTCCTCACCGGTACTTCAACTGGAGTCAGAAGTAATACGAACATGGACACGCGGAAAACAGCTCGGGCCAAAGTACCGCAGGAGGAAGACACTGCCGAGATCGTCGAGCCCGAGACGGCTCTACAAGACATGGTGCAGCCGGGGCCTGACGCCTCCTTACCGGGCATCGAAATGAAGAGGGGCCGCAGCCAGACGCGTTACGGCTGGCTCACGGAGGCTGGCGGAGCTGCTGTATGCCGCTGCCGCCACGCTGGAGACCATCACGCGATTGGGGGCCGGTGATCCACCACGGGGCGAGGCGAGCCAACGACCAGGGCGCCTTCCCGCCATTTCGGAACAGTCCGAATTTGAATTCCCGCCATCGACGCTACAGCTGTTCAGGGCGTGGCCAGCCTGAACATCCGCTCCGACATCGGCATCGCTGGAGCTGCAGCGTCATCACCGCCGGAGGGTGCGTCATCACAACCGCGACAGGCGATCCCATCGGCCGTTCGCACCGACGCACAGCCGAGTGGTGGTGACAACAACCTGCGGGAGTCTACAACAACCGCTGCGCTACATCAGAGACTGCCCCCGCTGAAGGAGTTCATCGGCGCGGAGGGAGACTGGGCCGGCTTTCGACGACGTTTCCTCGCCCATCAGGAAATGGCAAATGGTCGGATGAGGAGGCTCTCTGCGCGCTGCCGGCGCTCCTCGACGGCGACGCGCTCGCCGCCTCACATCGGCGCCGAGGAGAAGCGGTCTACGCTACCGATGGCGCTACAGCTGCTGGCGGGGTCTATGGACCATCAGCTGAATGCCGACAGCAATTTTACGACCGCAAGCGGGGTGAAAGGAGTCGCCCCTAGCATACCGGACGAGCCTCCTGGCGATGGCTAAGTCGGCCTTCCCTCGTATGGACGACGACGGCGTGGACGCATGGTCACGGAGAAAATCTTCCTCCTGGCAGACGACCTTGACATCGCTGTCGTCGCACAGGAGGACGCGGAGATGACATCGCTCCAGCGGCGCGGCTCCTCCACGCCAACCTCCTGTCACTGCGGCGGAAAGCCAGCAGGGCATCGGCGGGGCGTGCGGTGGCTGCAGCCACCCTTCCGACGGAGGAGCTCTACGCCGTCGACCACCGACGGCAACAGGCGACGGGAGCACGGTCGGGCCGGGACGGGTCGGGCCGTTCCGACCATCCGTCACCTCCGACGGCGCTCCCGCGGTGTTTCAACTGCGGCGTCCGGGGCCACGTCGCCTCGGGGTGCCGCTCTCCTCGTCAGCGCGGGACGACACCTCAACGGGACGACGGGCCTCATCACAAGCTCCACCATCATAACCCGGCGAGTCGCGGCACCCCACATGTTTGGCCCACGCACACGCCCGTCACGCACTCAAACACCGCAACGAGAGGGGGGCCGATATCGCGCACCATCGCACCATCACGCACCACTCTGGGTACTCATATCGAACCCGGCCAGTGGTCCGTGCTGGCCGATCGTGTGGTAGCCGCATCGTCGGGGTCGTCGGCCGTTGTGGGGCACATCGACGGGGTTGAGGTGCGCATCCTGGTCGATACGGGAGCATCGGCGACCATTATTTCGGAGTTAATTTACAATATTCTCCCTGTCCAGAGCCGTCCTTTGATGCCTGTTAACGTACCATTCTATGCGGCTAACGGGGGCTCACTTGGCATCATCGGACAAATTCGGGCCCAAATTTGTATTGGGGAAATTAAATTGTCTGGGCCGATTTTTGTTTCCTCCTCGCTGGCGGTTCCGTGCCTGCTGGGGACGGACTTCCTGGCCAAAATGCCGATTAGGATATTAATCGACCAGGGATGCATTGAGCTCCCGTCGGGCAGACGCATGGCGTTTCTGCCATCCCCGTTACGACTCGGACGGCGTTCGCGACGGTGCCGGCATTCGTAGAGAGAACGGTGCGCGTCCCTCCGGGGGCACAAATGTTGATTCCTTGAAACTTCGGCGCCCTTCGCTAAGGGTATTGGGCCCAAGGGGTTCTGCTGGGGCCGTCTAGGGCCGGGTTAGTGGACCTCATTTACTTCCGGCCCAGACCATAGTAAGAGGGGACGGTGAACCCTTCATCGCGGTCCTCAATGTGGGCTCGCAGACGGTGGTGGTCCCACAGGGAACCGTGCTTGCTCACGCAACGCCGGTGCCATGTGAGGAAACCGTCGCAAATCACGTCAGCGTTGTCCCTGCGCCGCGACCGCATTCGACAGCGATGAAGGGTGGCTCGAGGCGCTTTGTGCGGGATCGACGGACCTGTCAGATTCAGAGCGTCAACAACTTAAAACACTACTGCGGGAATTTTCCGACGTTTTTAGTCGGAATAAATACGATTTGGGTTGTACTCACCTGCTGCGTCACCATATTGACACGGGGTGACAGCGCGCCAATTCGCCAAAATCCGTTTCGGTTGAGTCCCGCCGAAAAGGACCATGTCAAATCGGCTATTGATGACATGTTGGCCGCCGACATCATTTCTCCTTCCACCAGCCCTTGGGGAGCGCCGATCGTCCTGGTTAAAAAGCAGGACGGCTCGTTGCGGTTTTGCGTTGATTTTCGGCGCCTTAACAAAATTTCGGTTGCCGACGCATACCCGCTCCCTCGGATGGATGAATCGCTGGACGCCTTGGCGGGAGCGCGATTCTTTTCCACACTCGATTTACTTTCGGGATTCTGGCAGCTTCCTCTGGACGATGATTCAAAGCCTAAAACTGCTTTCCGTACACCGCACGGCCTGTTCCAATTCAACCGGTTGCCGATGGGCTTACACTCAGCGCCGGCAACTTTCCAGCGTTTGATGGAATTGGTTTTGGCTGGATTGCAATGGGAGTCGTGCCTCATTTATTTGGATGACGTTATCGTCTTTAGTAAAACTTTTGACGAACATCTCCAGAGGTTGCGGGCGGTTTTCCTAAAGATGCGGGCTGCTAATTTGAAATTCAAGCCCCAAAAATGCCATTTGTTACGCGATTCGGTGCGTTATTTGGGGCACATCGTGGGACGCTCAGGTATTGCTACGATCCCGCCAAAACGCAGTGTGTCAGCTCCTGGCCGACTCCCACCTCGGTGGGAGAGGTCAGGAGTTTCATTGGCTTCGCGTCGTATTACCGACGGTTCGTCGCTGATTTTGCGACAATTGCCAAACCCCTGCACGCTTTAACATCTAAAGGGGTTCGGTTCCACTGGGGTCAAGAGGAGGAGGCTGCTTTCTGCTCCCTTCGGGACGCCCTGGTAAAAGCCCCTCCCTTGGTTTACCCCGATTTTTCTAAGCCCTTTTTGCTCGACACCGATGCGAGCAACACGGGTATTGGGGGTGTGCTTTCCCAGGTGGTTGATGGCGTGGAACGGGTGGTCGCGTACGGTAGTCGGGTGTTGTCTCCTGCGGAGCAAAGATATTGTGTCACCCGTAGGGAACTGTTGGCAATTGTCTATTTCATCCAACAGTATCGCCCATATCTGTACGGTCGGCATTTCAGTCCGTCCGCACAGATCATGCGGCACTACAGTATGCCCTGCGAGTTCAACAACCATCGGGACAGTTGTCTCGATGGTTGGAGATTCTCCAGGACTTTGATTTTGAAACCACCTACCGTAAGGGCGTTCGCCATACAATGCGGACGCTCTGTCGCGCATGCCAACCACCTCCGAATGTGCATGCCTCCTGGGGTCGGGACGTTGCAGGCCTTCAGGGGACGCATCGGTTCCGGTCTTGGCAGCCACCGACGACGACGAAACATTAATTACTAATTCGATCGAACAACAGGGAAGAGATTCCCTGTTGGGGTTGCCCGTCACTGAATGGGGGCGCCTCCAGATGGAGGATACCTCCCTCCTCGGGTGGCGTCGTCGCGTCGGGGGTGCTGGGCGGGTGAAGGGTGATTCTGATGCATGGGAAATGGTGCAAGGTCTGCTGATGCATTGGGACGGGAAATCCCAGCGACATCGGCTGGTGGTCCCTTCTGGGTTGCGAGGCAAGGTGGTGTGGGCCGCGCATGAGCGCCTATTACACCTGGGGACCCAAAAGACTCTGCCTGCTACAACTTGATTTTTTTTTGGCCTGGCATGACGAGGGATGTTGGGGATTTATTGGGATCATGCCCTCGGTGTGCGCAACGGAAACCGCCGGCACGGGAGTCTAACCCACCCTTGCAATCGATCAAAGTGTCCAGAATAAATGAGCTTGTCGCGCTGGACATTTTGGGCCCATTTCCCGCCACCCCCAGGGGCAATAGTATTTGTTGACTGGTGTGGAGTATTTTACACGCTGGCCTATGGCCTGGCCCCTTGCCAACCAGTCGGCAGCAGCCATCGTGGAGGCCTTTGTTCAGGGATACGTCCTGGACAAAGGTGCTCCGGAGCGGCTGCTGACCGACCAGGGCAGAAATTTTTCCGGTAAATACTCAAACAAGTCTGTGAGCTCCTAGGCACGAAGAAAATTCGTACCTCCCCGTATCACCCGCAAACTGACGGGATGGTCGAGCGCCTGCATCGCACCATTACGTCAATGTGTCACAGCAGGTCTCGGACTCACAGACCGACTGGGACCTGCATATTCAAGGGGTCTTGGCGGCATACCGGATGGCACCCCATGCAGCTACGGGATTTTCCCCCTTTTACCTCATGTACGGTCGCGAACCCGACCCGCCTGTTCGCGCCCAGCTGCAGATCCCCGAGCCGCAAGGGAAAACTAAATTGGCTGACCACGTCAAATTTAATCTGGCCAAATTAACAGAGGCGCGGGATGCTGCAATGCTAAACTCGGACCTCCGTCAAAAGGCGAATGAGCGCCTCAGGCTGGGTCGGGCGCACATGATACAGTGGAAGCCGGGGGACAAGGCATGGCTGCACTGTCCCCAAGTGCCACTGGCACCTCCTCTAAGCTGGTGCGGCCGTGGCGGGGCCCTGTGGAGGTGGTCGAAGTTTTGCGACCACAGTGCGTGCGCATTAAATGGGGGAAGCGGCGATGGTTCGTGCACCCCTCTAGGTTAAAACCCTTCGTTGCGGTACACAAACCCACTTCACACATGCGTGGCCAAACGTGTGGGGGGTCGACCGACTCACTGGGTCCGTCTCCGTCGTCCTCACCTAATGCCTTGCCGGCCGTGCCACCTCCAGGTGCATCAGGACTGACGGGCTCACGCCCGACCACCCCTCCTGGGGATACCGACGGTTCGCGCGGCGTCGGATGAGGACTCACTCCGGGACGGACAATTGCCACCTGACGGTCCGCCACCCGGGGTTACCCCGTGTGAGGGGCCCGCTGCAAGGACGCGCGCAAAAATGCGCAGACTGTTATGAGGCCGGAAGATGTGTACATAGGTTGTGTTCATGTGTGTTGTGTGGGTGGTGTGTTCCCTGCCCATTGAAATGTACATACGTTGGGTTCACCTGGTGTTGTGTGTATGGTGGGTTCCCTGCAAATTGTATATAGGTTGTTTTTTTACGGAATTCGTATTTATTCAAGGGGGGGTGCGTCGGGTTGTTTTCTCTTCTTGCTGTTGCATTTTGTTGTGTTCTTGTTGCTGTTCTTGTTATTGTTGAAAAATAGTGAGGCACACGCGCGGTCAAGGTGTAAATGCACTTTTATTGTCATTTTTGTATGTTGGCAGCCGGGACGGCTGCAAGCTATGCGGGGGGGGGGGGGGGGGTGATGTAGGGGTGTTAAAGAGAGGGCCCGTTATGCATGGCAGCCTATGGAAAACAAACACAGTGGGCGGGGCTACGTAAGTGCACGAGGAGGTGCCCTCTACGACGTCCGAGCCAGACACCCTGGGGGGGGCTGGTTCGAACGTTATGATCCCCCGGGGCCCCACCCCTCAGGGAGGGGTTGGGTATAAAAGGGGATGTTCAAAGGGCTCGGGCAGTTATGTTTAAGCTAAGGAAGAAGACTGAAGACGTCTTAGATAGAGCCCTGGACTCCCCTAGTTCGATGTCCTTTCAGGGCCGGACAGGACTGAGCCAGCGGCGTGGTCCCGAAAGCCAGAGCCGGTGCTCTTGTAAGAGCTGGTCTGGAACTCCGGGTACCGGGCCCGACTTACCAGTGTCGGGCCAGTTAGCCTCCCCTAGCCCATTAGTGGAGGATTCGGGGCTAGGACAGAGTTAGCTAGGGGTGTATCCCGAGTTATACGGGTGAGGGGGCCGATACCCCCTCGAGTGTGTATATGCCCACTGTCGTATTGTGAAATAAATATACGTGTTCCTCAACCTCGGCGTCAATCGTCTTCACCGGTACTTCATGAGTAATCAAGCATTGCCACGTTGCGCCCAGAGAATGTCTGCATAGAATGACATTTTATTTAAGCTGTTAAAACCCGATGAGCTATGACATCTATTTCACACGTGTCCAGCCCAAGCTGGATGGGTTCGTGTTATATTAATAATTGTGAACCAACATTAGTTTTCCACTTTCCTTGAGTTTGCGGGTTGTGGATTTGCCTATTGTGGCTATCTTTAAGAACGTAACCCCCATGATGACAAGGTTGGATGTACTCTGCTGCCTTTTCCAGCTGTGTAATTCTAACAGTATTTTTTTTATTATTAAGAAATAAGTTTAGGGACCTTGCTATACATGACCATGTTTTGCTAATTTTTATCTTGAGATATACTTTTTTGCCTTATTCATTACATTATCCTAAACTTTCCTACAGATCATTCCGTTGGAAATAATTGCCATGTAATCTGCGTGGATAATTTACCAATTCTTTGAGAAGATATTTCTGCAGTTTTGGAGAACATCTTACATGCTGTGAATAACTTTGGTGAAAGCATGTGTTAGAAGTTATTTTATAGTGGTAATGCAACGGTTAGCATGTTGCACTGTGACCTGATGACCATTTCGATTGCTGCTCGTGGCCAACAGTGACATTATCTGAATACATCTGGTCCGTAGGTCGACTCAGCCTCAGCTGAGTACCTGTGCAATGTGTAATATTGCCACTGAGGAAACAATGGCGGCCGGACATTTGCTGGCCACCCACCTCATCTGCCAGCTGTCACAAGTCTCGCTAACAGCACTTGCCCCGAGAGTCTGTAAAGCTATACGGGGATATTTTTTTGTTAATGGCACGTTTATTCCACCAGCAATGGTTATAGTTGTTGTTGGGACACATACATTTTCCAAATCTTGCGAAATCGCTTAACCTCGACGTGACAAACAAATACATCTCTGTAACACTCGTGTGGGACAGCCTGGTTCTCAGCAGACCATCTTTAGTGAGGCTAACAGCTTGGCCAACAGCGAAACTTTAATCACCATGGCGTGCTTTAAAGAACACTCCAAGGAAGGGCGATTGCTCTTACTGGGCTTTGTGTAAGCAGTAGTCGAAATGTCTTTCTAGTAGTTCATCTTCTTGGTTCTTTCGGTAAAGTCACGTAGAAGGGAAGTAATAAAATAATAAAAATAAAACATAATAAAACAATTCTCACGACGTTTCGGCCACAACGCAAGCAGCCGTCCTCAGGTGAAAACCAGGTCCGTCGAGGCGACAGAGTCTGAATGAAACAGCACACGAGCTTGGAGCATATATATAAGCTGGGCGCATTGACAAAGGAATTTGCATATCAAAAGGAATTTAGCATATTTATGGGAAATGCAGGAATGTGATTAGTACTGCATATGCATGTGCATTATGCAGGATTAACAGCATCAAAGGGAGCTGCAGTTACTGCTGCTGCGCAGTTGCTGCTGCTGCTGCAGTTTCTGCTGCTGCTGCAGTTGCTGCTGCTGCTGCTGCAGTTGCTGCTGCTGCTGCATTGCTGCTGCTGCTGCACTTGCTGCTGCTGCCACTTGCTGCTGCTGCTGCAGTTGCTGCCTTATCCATTTTAATATAACACTATGTATTATTCTACCCACCCTAATGTGTATCAACTGCTATATGTTTACTATACAATTACGACACCATACATTACTCTGCACACTGCACCATGCCAGTGAGTGGAACGCGGTCTGAAAGTCACCGTAAACGTGAACACAATCAGTTAAGATCCGAAATGGTTTATTACGTCCTTCCAATGATTGCTAAGCCAGAATCCATCTTCTCGGTTGAAATTGTCTCTGTGTTTGTATATGTGGATCGCCTCATGAACGAATCTCTCATGATAGCCAGATGGCTTGCAGAGAACCTCTGTCTTGGAGAAGTCAATGTCATGTGAGCCCACTGAATTGTAACAGTGATCTGCCACGGCTGAGGTGTTTGTCCTACCGTGTTTCAGGTCTGCCTTATGTTCACGGATGCGGTCCGAGACATGTCGTTTGGTTTCTCCAATGTAACTGCTACCACAGAGGCAACTTAGTTTGTAGACGCCAGGGTACTGTATGTCTGGAACCACATCTTTTACAGACGGGACCAGATCACGGATTTTATGTACTGTGTTGAATCGGACCTGGATCTTGTGTTTAATCAGGATTTTGGAGATCTTTTTTGTGACCCCAGCAATGTAGGGTAAGGTGATGGTCTTGAAAGGCTCCTCAACAGGATCCTTCTTGATGGTTGGAGTGATGGCTTTGCGGATTGTGTAGTCGGAGTAACCATTAGCCTTAAGAGCTTGGCGTACGTGTTTGAGTTCACTGGAAATGTGTTCATGGTCGGAGATGCATTGGGCTCTATGATATAGAGTCTTGATGAGGGAATTCTTCTGGGATGGATGGTGGTGGGAATCCGGTTTTAGATAAGCATCCGTGTGGGTGGCTTTCCTGTAGACAGAGTGGCTCATTGAACCATCAGGTCTCCTTTTGATTAGGACATCCAAAAAGGGTAGCTTGCCATCATTTTCGACTTCCATGGTGAATCTGATGGCTGGGTGTATGGAATTGATGTGGTCGAGAAATTGGTCTAGAGCAGGCCGGCCATGTGGCCAGATGACAAAAGTGTCGTCTACGTACCTCTTCCATAAGGTCGGGCGTAGAGTGGCAGTCTGGATGGCGTCCGTCTCAAATTTCTCCATGAAGATGTTGGCTACAACCGGAGATAGGGGGGAGCCCATTGGGGTGCCCTCAATTTGCTTGTAGAAGGTTCCATTCCAGGTGAAGTATGTATTGGTTAAGCAGTGTCTCACCAGGGGGGGTACCCCAGCATTCAGTCCTTGATGAACCAAGTCTTCAATGATTGCGATGGTGTCAGGCACAGGCACCTTGGTGAACAAGGAAACCACATCAAAACTGACAAGCAGGTCGTCTGGGGACAGGGCAATCCCCTTGATTGTCGATACCAGGTCAGTAGAGTTTAGTACTGCAGAGGTGGTTTTTCCAGTGAAAGGCCGTAGGATTTCGGACAAAAAACGAGCCAGTTTGTAAGTGGGGGAGTTGATAGTAGAGACAATGGGACGAAGAGGTGTATCTTCTTTATGTATCTTTGGCAAGCCGTACAATCTTGGTGGCCTGGCTGCAGAAGGTTTCAACGAGAACTGTTTGGTCTGATCAATTAATGCGGTTGAAGCAGAAATGATGTTGTTGGTTTTGGAGACGAGGCTGTTGGTGGGGTCTCTTTTTATTTTTGTATAGCTGCCATCGTTGAGTAGTTCTTGAATTTTGTTGTTGTATTCTATTTTGTCCATGATGACAGTGGCATTGCCTTTGTCGGCTGAGAGGATGACAATGTCATCCCTCTTTTTAATTGAGCTAATTCAAAACGCTCATCTTTGCTGATGTTGCTAGCTGGCATCTTAGCGTTTTTGAGGGTTACAGAGATTTCAGATCTTGCTACGTCTGCAGCGATGTGACTCAAGCCCTTGAGAGCTACATCTACTCGAGCAATTATATCATTAACTGGTATGTGTCTAGGTGTGACTGCAAAGTTTAGTCCTTTAGCTAAAACGGATTTCAAACCTTCAGAAATAGGACTGTTACTGCGATTAATTACGACTTTGTTAACATCTAGCTTTTCAATGTGTGGGTCCGGTTTCTTGTTTGAGAGGCGGTTGAATTTGGAAATCAAGTTGTCCTTACATTTAGTCGACATAGCGGCAGCTGAAGAGGCAGTCATTTTTTCCACATGTTCCCAATCCGATGTGGACATTGTTACACTCAAAGATAAGTGTGATTTGTAGAGTGTCTTGTCTAACTGATCTAGTTCGGTGCGCGTAAGTCTGATTTTCTCTGAGATAAGAGCTAAACTAGTTCTAGACAGAATTCGTTTCGCATTAGAAGAAGTTACAGCAGCAGATGTTAGTGTAAATGCGTTTGGTATTACCTTAGAGTCGCGGCATCTCTTCAGAAAGGTGAGAGACTCGATTAGCTGAGCCTTCTTATCCCGGAGCTTGTTGAAGGATCTCAAAGTTATGTGGAAACCCTCCCCGTAGAGGCGGTTAAATTTCGATTTAAAGCTTTCGTGACTGCAGGGATTCATCTTCTTGGTTCTTTCGGTAAAGTCACGTAGAAGGGAAGTAATAAAATAATAAAAATAAAACATAATAAAACAATTCTCACGACGTTTCGGCCACAACGCAAGCAGCCGTCCTCAGGTGAAAACCAGGTCCGTCGAGGCGACAGAGTCTGAATGAAACAGCACACGAGCTTGGAGCATATATATAAGCTGGGCGCATTGACAAAGGAATTTGCATATCAAAAGGAATTTAGCATATTTATGGGAAATGCAGGAATGTGATTAGTACTGCATATGCATGTGCATTATGCAGGATTAACAGCATCAAAGGGAGCTGCAGTTACTGCTGCTGCAGCAGTTGCTGCTGCTGCTGCAGTTTCTGCTGCTGCTGCAGTTGCTGCTGCTGCTGCAGTTGCTGCTGCTGCTGCACTTGCTGCTGCTGCTGCACTTGCTGCTGCTGCTGCACTTGCTGCTGCTGCTGCAGTTGCTGCCTTATCCATTTTAATATAACACTATGTATTATTCTACCCACCCTAATGTGTATCATACTGCTATATGTTTACTGTACAATTACGACACCATACATTACTCTGCACACTGCACCATGCCAGTGAGTGGAACGCGGTCTGAAAGTCACCGTAAACGTGAACACAATCAGTTAAGATCCGAAATGGTTTATTACGTCCTTCCAATGATTGCTAAGCCAGAATCCATCTTCTCGGTTGAAATTGTCTCTGTGTTTGTATATGTGGATCGCCTCATGAACGAATCTCTCATGATAGCCAGATGGCTTGCAGAGAACCTCTGTCTTGGAGAAGTCAATGTCATGTGAGCCCACTGAATTGTAACAGTGATCTGCCACGGCTGAGGTGTTTGTCCTACCGTGTTTCAGGTCTGCCTTATGTTCACGGATGCGGTCCGAGACATGTCGTTTGGTTTCTCCAATGTAACTGCTACCACAGAGGCAACTTAGTTTGTAGACGCCAGGGTACTGTATGTCTGGAACCACATCTTTTACAGACGGGACCAGATCACGGATTTTATGTACTGTGTTGAATCGGACCTGGATCTTGTGTTTAATCAGGATTTTGGAGATCTTTTTTGTGACCCCAGCAATGTAGGGTAAGGTGATGGTCTTGAAAGGCTCCTCAACAGGATCCTTCTTGATGGTTGGAGTGATGGCTTTGCGGATTGTGTAGTCGGAGTAACCATTAGCCTTAAGAGCTTGGCGTACGTGTTTGAGTTCACTGGAAATGTGTTCATGGTCGGAGATGCATTGGGCTCTATGATATAGAGTCTTGATGAGGGAATTCTTCTGGGATGGATGGTGGTGGGAATCCGGTTTTAGATAAGCATCCGTGTGGGTGGCTTTCCTGTAGACAGAGTGGCTCATTGAACCATCAGGTCTCCTTTTGATTAGGACATCCAAAAAGGGTAGCTTGCCATCATTTTCGACTTCCATGGTGAATCTGATGGCTGGGTGTATGGAATTGATGTGGTCGAGAAATTGGTCTAGAGCAGGCCGGCCATGTGGCCAGATGACAAAAGTGTCGTCTACGTACCTCTTCCATAAGGTCGGGCGTAGAGTGGCAGTCTGGATGGCGTCCGTCTCAAATTTCTCCATGAAGATGTTGGCTACAACCGGAGATAGGGGGAGCCCATTGGGGTGCCCTCAATTTGCTTGTAGAAGGTTCCATTCCAGGTGAAGTATGTATTGGTTAAGCAGTGTCTCACCAGGGGGGGTACCCCAGCATTCAGTCCTTGATGAACCAAGTCTTCAATGATTGCGATGGTGTCAGGCACAGGCACCTTGGTGAACAAGGAAACCACATCAAAACTGACAAGCAGGTCGTCTGGGGACAGGGCAATCCCCTTGATTGTCGATACCAGGTCAGTAGAGTTTAGTACTGCAGAGGTGGTTTTTCCAGTGAAAGGCCGTAGGATTTCGGACAAAAAACGAGCCAGTTTGTAAGTGGGGGAGTTGATAGTAGAGACAATGGGACGAAGAGGTGTATCTTCTTTATGTATCTTTGGCAAGCCGTACAATCTTGGTGGCCTGGCTGCAGAAGGTTTCAACGAGAACTGTTTGGTCTGATCAATTAATGCGGTTGAAGCAGAAATGATGTTGTTGGTTTTGGAGACGAGGCTGTTGGTGGGGTCTCTTTTTATTTTGTATAGCTGCCATCGTTGAGTAGTTCTTGAATTTTGTTGTTGTATTCTATTTTGTCCATGATGACAGTGGCATTGCCTTTGTCGGCTGAGAGGATGACAATGTCATCCCTCTTTTTTAATTGAGCTAATTCAAAACGCTCATCTTTGCTGATGTTGCTAGCTGGCATCTTAGCGTTTTTGAGGGTTACAGAGATTTCAGATCTTGCTACGTCTGCAGCGATGTGACTCAAGCCCTTGAGAGCTACATCTACTCGAGCAATTATATCATTAACTGGTATGTGTCTAGGTGTGACTGCAAAGTTTAGTCCTTTAGCTAAAACGGATTTCAAACCTTCAGAAATAGGACTGTTACTGCGATTAATTACGACTTTGTTAACATCTAGCTTTTCAATGTGTGGGTCCGGTTTCTTGTTTGAGAGGCGGTTGAATTTGGAAATCAAGTTGTCCTTACATTTAGTCGACATAGCGGCAGCTGAAGAGGCAGTCATTTTTTCCACATGTTCCCAATCCGATGTGGACATTGTTACACTCAAAGATAAGTGTGATTTGTAGAGTGTCTTGTCTAACTGATCTAGTTCGGTGCGCGTAAGTCTGATTTTCTCTGAGATAAGAGCTAAGCTAGTTCTAGACAGAATTCGTTTCGCATTAGAAGAAGTTACAGCAGCAGATGTTAGTGTAAATGCGTTTGGTATTACCTTAGAGTCGCGGCATCTCTTCAGAAAGGTGAGAGACTCGATTAGCTGAGCCTTCTTATCCCGGAGCTTGTTGAAGGATCTCAAAGTTATGTGGAAACCCTCCCCGTAGAGGCGGTTAAATTTCGATTTAAAGCTTTCGTGACTGCAGGGATTCATCTTCTTGGTTCTTTCGGTAAAGTCACGTAGAAGGGAAGTAATAAAATAATAAAAATAAAACATAATAAAACAATTCTCACGACGTTTCGGCCACAACGCAAGCAGCCGTCCTCAGGTGAAAACCAGGTCCGTCGAGGCGACAGAGTCTGAATGAAACAGCACACGAGCTTGGAGCATATATATAAGCTGGGCGCATTGACAAAGGAATTTGCATATCAAAAGGAATTTAGCATATTTATGGGAAATGCAGGAATGTGATTAGTACTGCATATGCATGTGCATTATGCAGGATTAACAGCATCAAAGGGAGCTGCAGTTACTGCTGCTGCAGCAGTTGCTGCTGCTGCTGCAGTTTCTGCTGCTGCTGCAGTTGCTGCTGCTGCTGCAGTTGCTGCTGCTGCTGCACTTGCTGCTGCTGCTGCACTTGCTGCTGCTGCTGCAGTTGCTGCCTTATCCATTTTAATATAACACTATGTATTATTCTACCCACCCTAATGTGTATCATACTGCTATATGTTTACTGTACAATTACGACACCATACATTACTCTGCACACTGCACCATGCCAGTGAGTGGAACTGGTTGCAATCATTAACGTAAACATCGTCTTAATGATGTTCACGTTCGGTGACTTTCAGACCACGTTCCACTCACTGGCATGGTGCAGTGTGCAGAGTAATGTATGGTGTCGTAATTGTACAGTAAACATATAGCAGTATGATACACATTAGGGTGGGTAGAATAATACATAGTGTTATATTAAAATGGATAAGGCAGCAACTGCAGCAGCAGCAGCAAGTGCAGCAGCAGCAGCAAGTGCAGCAGCAGCAGCAAGTGCAGCAGCAGCAGCAACTGCAGCAGCAGCAGCAACTGCAGCAGCAGCAGAAACTGCAGCAGCAGCAGCAACTGCTGCAGCAGCAGTAACTGCAGCTCCCTTTGATGCTGTTAATCCTGCATAATGCACATGCATATGCAGTACTAATCACATTCCTGCATTTCCCATAAATATGCTAAATTCCTTTTGATATGCAAATTCCTTTGTCAATGCGCCCAGCTTATATATATGCTCCAAGCTCGTGTGCTGTTTCATTCAGACTCTGTCGCCTCGACGGACCTGGTTTTCACCTGAGGACGGCTGCTTGCGTTGTGGCCGAAACGTCGTGAGAATTGTTTTATTATGTTTTATTTTTATTATTTTATTACTTCCCTTCTACGTGACTTTACCGAAAGAACCAAGAAGATGAATCCCTGCAGTCACGAAAGCTTTAAATCGAAATTTAACCGCCTCTACGGGGAGGGTTTCCACATAACTTTGAGATCCTTCAACAAGCTCCGGGATAAGAAGGCTCAGCTAATCGAGTCTCTCACCTTTCTGAAGAGATGCCGCGACTCTAAGGTAATACCAAACGCATTTACACTAACATCTGCTGCTGTAACTTCTTCTAATGCGAAACAAATTCTGTCTAGAACTAGTTTAGCTCTTATCTCAGAGAAAATCAGACTTACGCGCACCGAACTAGATCAGTTAGACAAGACACTCTACAAATCACCCTTATCTTTGAGTGTAACATGTCCACATCGGATTGGGAACATGTGGAAAAAATGACTGCCTCTTCAGCTGCCGCTATGTCGACTAAATGTAAGGACAACTTGATTTCCAAATTCAACCGCCTCTCAAACAAGAAACCGGACCCACACATTGAAAAGCTAGATGTTAACAAAGTCGTAATTAATCGCAGTAACAGTCCTATTTCTGAAGGTTTGAAATCCGTTTTAGCTAAAGGACTAAACTTTGCAGTCACACCTAGACACATACCAGTTAATGATATAATTGCTCGAGTAGATGTAGCTCTCAAGGGCTTGAGTCACATCGCTGCAGACGTAGCAAGATCTGAAATCTCTGTAACCCTAAAAAACGCTAAGATGCCAGCTAGCAACATCAGCAAAGATGAGCGTTTGAATTAGCTCAATTAAAAAGAGGGATGACATTGTCATCCTCTCAGCCGACAAAGGCAATGCCACTGTCATCATGGACAAAATAGAATACAACAACAAAATTCAAGAACTACTCAACGATGGCAGCTATACAAAAATAAAAAGAGACCCCACCAACAGCCTCGTCTCCAAAACCAACAACATCATTTCTGCTTCAACCGCATTAATTGATCAGACCAAACAGTTCTCGTTGAAACCTTCTGCAGCTAGGCCACCAAGATTGTACGGCTTGCCAAAGATACATAAAGAAGATACACCTCTTCGTCCCATTGTCTCTACTATCAACTCCCCCACTTACAAACTGGCTCGTTTTTTGTCCGAAATCCTACGGCCTTTCACTGGAAAAACCACCTCTGCAGTACTAAACTCTACTGACCTGGTTATCGACAATCAAGGGATTGCCCTGTCCCCAGACGACCTGCTTGTCAGTTTTGATGTGGTTTCCTTGTTCACCAAGGTGCCTGTGCCTGACACCATCGCAATCATTGAAGACTTGGTTCATCAAGGACTGAATGCTGGGGTACCCCCCTGGTGAGACACTGCTTAACCAATACATACTTCACCTGGAATGGAACCTTCTACAA